>NC_092111.1:20003877-20111377 GCF_045679555.1 Salvelinus alpinus
GAACACCTACTCATTCAAAGGTTTTTCTTTATTTTTAAAACTATGAAATAACACCTACGGAATCATGTAGTAACCCTTTTTTTTTTTTTTTTTTTTTTTTTTTTTTTACAAATCACAATATATTTATATTTCAGATTCTTCAAATAGCCACCATTTGCCTTGATGACAGCTTTGCACACTCTTTGCATTCTCGCAACCACCTTCACCTGGAATGCTTTTCCAACAGGCTTGAAGGAGTTCCCACATATGCTGAGCACTTGTTGGCTTCTTTTCCTTTACTCTGCGGTCCGACTCATCCCAAACCATCTCAGTTTGGTTGAGGTCGGGGGATTGTGGAGGCCAGATAATCTGATGCAGCACTCCATCACTCTCCTTCTTGGTAAAATAGCCCTTACACAGCCTGGAGGTGTGTTGGGTCATTGTCCTGTTGAAAAACAAATGCTAGTCCCACTAAGCCCAAACCAGATGGGATGGCGTATCACTACAGAATGCTGTGGTAGCCATGCTGGTTAAGTGTGCCTTGAATTCTAAATAAATCAGTGTCACCAGCAAAGAACCCCCACACCATAACACCTCCTCCTCCATGCTTTATGGTGGGAAATACACTTGCGGAGATCATTCGTTCACCCACACCGCGTCTCACAAAGACACAGTGATTGGAACCAAAAATCAAAAATTTGAACTCCAGACCAAAGGACGTATTCCACCGGTCTAATGTCCATTGCTCTTGTTTCTTGCCCCAAGCAAGTCTCTTCTTCTTATTCGTGTCCTTTAGTAGTGGTTTATTTGCAGTAATTCAACCATGAAGGCCTGATTCACACAGTCACCTCTGAACAGTTGATGTTGAGATGTGTCTGTTACTTGAACTCTGTGAATCATTTATTTGGGCTGCAATTTCTGAGGCTGGAAACTCTAATGAACTTATCCTCTGCAGCAGAGGTAACTCTGGGTCTTACAATCCTGTGGTGGTCCCCGTGAGAGTCAGTTTCATCATAGCACTTGATGGTTTTTGCGACTGCACTTGAAGAAACGTTAAAGGTTTTTGAAATATTCCGTATTGACTGACCTTCATGTCTTAAAGTAATGATGGACTGTCATTTCTGTTTTCTAATTTGAGCTGTTCTTGCCATAATATGGACTTGGTCTTTTACCAAAAATAGTTATATGTTCTGTATACCACCCTTACCTTGTCAAAACACAACTTATTGGCACAAATGCATTAAGAAGGCAATAAATTCCACAAACTAACTTAACAAGACACACCTGTTAATTGAAATTCAATCCAGGTGACTACCTCCTGAAGCTGGTTGAGAGAAGCCAATAGTGTACAAAGCTGTCATCAAGGCAAAGGATGGGTATTTGAAAAATCTCAAATATAAAATATAATTTGATTTGTTTTTTAGTTACTACATAATTACATATGTGTTATTTCATAGTTTTGATGTCTTCACTATTATTCAATAATGTAGAAAATAGTACAAATCTAGAAAAACCCTTGAATGAGTAGGTGTTCTAAAACTTTTAACCGGTAGTGGATGTCAATGAATTGGCGAGGGCACTAGAACAGTTTGCAGCACACAGCCTCACTCTACTAGAATCTGAAGTCAAATGTCTACTGTTTGCTGATTATCGGGTGCTTCTGTCACCAACCAAGGAGGGCTTACAGCAGCACCTAGATCTTCTGCACAGCTTCAGCCAGACCTGTGCCCTGACAGTAAATCTCAGTAAGACCAAAATAATGGTGTTCCAAAAAAGGTCCAGTCGCCAGGACCACAAATACAAATTTAATTTAGACACCGTTGCTCTAGAGCACAAAAAAAACTAAACATCATCCCCACAGGTAACTTCCACAAAGCTGTGAACAATCTGAGAGACAAGGCAAGAAGGGCCTTCGATGCCATCAAAAGGAACATAAAATTCATGGGCCTCCCGGGTGGCGCAGTGGTCTAGAGCACTGCATCGCAGTGCTATGCTGCGCCACCAGAGTCTGGGTTCGCGCCCAGGCTCTGTCGCAGCCGGCCGCGACCGGGAGGTCCGTGGGGCGACGCACAATTGGCTTAGCGTCGTCCGGGTTAGGGAGGGTTTGGCCGGTAGGGATATCCTTGTCTCATCGCGCTCCAGCGACTCCTGTGGCGGGCCGGGCGCAGTGCGCGCTAACCGAGGGGGGCGGGTGCACGGTGTTTCCTCCGACACATTGGTGCGGCTGGCTTCCGGGTTGGAGGCGCGCTGTGTTAAGAAGCAGTGCGGCTTGGTTGGGTTGTGCTTCGGAGGACGCATGACTTTCGACCTTCGTCTCTCCCGAGCCCGTACGGGAGTTGTAGCGATGAGACAAGATAGTAATTACTAGCGATTGGATACCACGAAAATTGGGGAGAAAAGGGGATAAAATTTTAAAAATATATAAAAAAAATTAAAAAAGGAACATAAAATTCGACATACCAATTAGGGTCTGGCTAGAAATACCTGAATCGGTTACAGAACCCATTGCTCTTTATGGTTGTGAGGTCTGGGGTCTGCTCACCAACCAAGAATTCACAAAATGGCACAAACACCAAATTGAGACTCTGCATGCAGAATTCTGCAAACATATGCATGGAGAGCAGAATTAGGCTGCTACCCGCTAATGATAAAAATACAGAAAAGAGCCGTTACATTCTACAACCACATAAAAGGAAGCTGATGAACCTAGAGAAGAATCCCCTAAGCAAGCTGGTCCTGGGGCTCTGTTCACAAACACAAACAGACCCCACAGATCCCCAGGACAGCAACACAATTAGACGCAAACAAATCATGAGAAAACAAAAAGATAATTACTTGACACATTGAAAAGAATTAACAAAAAATCTGAGCAAACTAGAATGCTATTTGGCCCTAAAACAGAGAGTACACAGCGGCAGAATACCAGACCACTGTGACTGACCCAAACTTAAGGAAAGCTTTGACTATGCACAGACTCAGTGCATAGTCAATAGCTTTGCCGTGCTATTGAGAAAGGCCGCCGTCGGCAGACCTGGCTCTCAAGAGAAGACAGGCTATATGCACACTGCACACAAAATTAAGTGGAAACTGAGCTGCACTTCCTAACCTGACAAATATATGACCATATTAGAGACACATATTTCCCTCAGATTACACAGATCCACAAAGAATTCGAAAAGAAACCCAATTTTGATAAACTCCCATATCTACTGGGTGAAATACCACAGTGTGCCATCACAGCAGCAATATTTGTGACCTGTTGCGACAAGAAAAGGTCAACCAGTGAAGAACAAACACCATTGTAAATACAACCCATAATTGTGTTTATTTATTTTCCCTTTTGTACTTTAACCATTTGTACATCGTTACAACACTGTATATATACATAATATGACATTTGAAATGTCTTTATTATTTTTGAACTTCTGTGAGTGTAATGCTTATTATTCATTTTTATTGTTTATTTCACTTTTTTATATTATCTACTTCACTTGCTTTCGCAACGTTAACATATGTTTCCCATGCCAATAAAGCCCCTTGAATTGAGAGAGAGAGAGATGTTTGGGTGGTAGAGAATAGAGATACACCCAGACACACAACGTGATGGAGCACCAGCCAGTGTGTTTACACATTAATAATTCAAATCATTATTTTAATATCAACAACTGGGAGGCTTGGCTGCTCATGCACACACATACATACAGTACACACGCAGAATAAGGTATATTACCATTCATTGATTTCTGAAAAACTATTCCAAGGGCACTCACCTTGGGTGGCTATAAAGTGGTTTGATCGCTGGTACCCCTGTGAAAAAAAGAGAGAAAGAGATGGAGGTAAAAAGAAAGAGAGCGAAAGAGAGAGGGTTGAACATCAGAGTAACACAGTGTAAACACCAGTCCCTGGAGTCACTATAAAGAACCAACACCACCCCCTTCCTCAGTCTCCTCTCCTCTCTTATTTCTGATCGGGTATTGAATGACACTGAATATGTAGTGAAGCTTGCATTGTATTCATCTTCCACCTAGATATAATAACAAGTGGTTTTCATAGTTTAATGTTTTCATATTGTAAAGGTTGGACTGTTGGATTACAGGGAGTTAAAGGAGATTTCTCTACAGCGGCCATAACTGTCTAGAGAGAGGGACCGTCATTTTCTCATTGGGCAGCTTCCTCCTACCAATTACTTTTTGTTTTGTTCAGGCAGCATTTTGACATGATCTGTTTAGGTATAAAGCAATAATAAAGTACACAAGGTTCCTTCAAAAGTGAAATATTATAATGCTTTCATTTCAGCAAATTGACACTGACTGATATGTCAGGGGGGGGGGGGGGCATTACTGTGCTATGATCCAGCCTGGACACTCAGATGGGATGGCTAGTCATGGTATGTGTGTGTCCAGACTAACTCAGCACTCTGAGCAAGACAAATTAACCAGCCCTGAGTATGGTGTGTTTGAGAGAGAGAGAGAAGAATATAAAGCAAGACAAATCCTCCAGCCCTGGGCATGGTCCCCTCATCACTCTTGGCTATAAGGGAATACACACACACACACACACACACACACACACACACACACACACACACACACACACACACACAACTCATTCCATTCCATAAGTGCCATGCCACACAGAGAGTACAGGAGATGGATGACAATCGCCATGCTAGAGTGCAGTGACCCCATTCCCATCCTTCCCATGATCCTCTCTGCTTCACTGTGTGTGTGTGCTTCCTGTCTGTCACCTAGGCAACCACCATCTTCCGCCTACAGTGAGCAGACAGCATCACATCAAGCAGTGTGAAATTCAAAATGGAGGAAAAAGAACTCTCATGCTCCCCACCACACTTAAACCATGACAAAACCAATCACATCACAGCGTCGCAACATGATGAGATGAAAAGCAAGTTGCCACAAGATGGAAAGCCAAGAAGAAAGCCAATACAAAGTTGGCAATCTCTCCCTTTACATGTTCTCTTCTTTCACAGCAAGTTGGACCCCCTTCAAACCAATCTAGTTTGACCCAGCTAGATAGCCCGCCATGTGGTTGAAGATTAGCCCAAATGCTGTATGACAATCTATGTATGAGAAACATCCAACAGAATGTGATACAGGGGCAGAAAACAGGTTGAAAACAGTCATGTTATGTTCCGGCTCTGGCAGTGCAGTGTTTCCTGTGAAGCCCTTCGCTGTGTCTCATCTGAGCTGAGCAGTGTTGTAAAGTACTTAAGAAAAAATACTTGAAAGTAATACTTAAGTCGTTTTTGGGGGGTATCTGCACTACTTTAATATATATATTTTTGACAACTTTTACTTTTACTTCACTACATTCCTAAAGAAAAATATGTACTTTTTACTCCATACATTTTCCCTGACACCCAAAAGTACTCGTTACGTTTTGAATGCTTAGCAGGACAGGAAAATTGTCTAATTCACACACTTATCAAGAGAACATCAATGGTCATTCCCCACTTTTACTTGAGTCATTTTCTATTAAAGTATCTTTACTTTTACTCAAGTAAAATTTTATGACAATTGGGTACTTTTTCCACCACTGGAGCTGAGTGTGTGTATCTGTCCTGGCTTTGGCCCTGCATTATTTATCTGCATGGATCTCTACTGCCTTCAGGGCATATCTGAGCTCTAGCCAAAAGTAATTAACTATATAGGGAATAGACTGAGACCTTTGAGGCTCTGGCCAAAAGTAGCGCACTGTATAGGTAATAGGGGGGCATTTAGGATTCACCCTTAGACTGTGCTCCTCCCATTGGTTCCTTTGTGCGATTTCTGATGGGGGACAGGTGTAATATATAATACAAAGTTCTAACGGCTGGTTCTGTCTATTGGGACAGACTTGCCTGCAGTAAGACATGCTTTGTGTCATCTCTGCTGTGATGGGGGACAGACAAACCTCATACAAATCCTTTACTCTAAGTGAGTCTAGTCTGGCTGCAGATGAGAGTGAGTGTAGTGGTGTAGCAGAGCAGGTTCGGCTAAATTAAACTCTGGGGAGCAGCTGGTGCCTAGGGCTGGGGGGGAGGGCTCATAGACAGAGAGATTAGAAAGTGGTGGAGCGATGGAAAGGAAGTAAGGGGGTACGCAGAGGGCACAGGGTGAGCGGGAAGATAGATGGAAAAGAAAGAGAAGAAGTCGTACTTACTTCCCTGTTTATCCGGATCTAAGAGGTCCCAGAGGTTAAGAAAAGAGGGAAGGAGAAAGAGAGAAAGAAGGAAGGAAGGGAGCAAGGAAAAATAAACAAATTATTGAGATTAAAGAACAGGGGGATGAGAGAGAGCAAGAGAGCGAGAGAGAGAGAGCGAGAGAGAGAGAGAGAGAGAGATTGTTTCATCATGCCTCACACACTGTTGCCATGGCAAAGAGGTAGAAACCAAAGTTTTTTTCTTGAACTTCCTGTAGTTGTTGTGGTCATGGAACACTAAGTGAACAAAACATACTATACTTTTACTACGACCCAACCCTCCTCCTATCTAGTCAAGCCCAAGCCCCACCATCCATGAAAACAGTTAGGTTAACCCAAATCAGAGCCAGACAATGTGCTGCTTTTCCATTAAACCTTTCTGAAGAAGGCGGAACGGCAGTGGACCCTTAATTCCACCCCTCATCTCTCCATTCACCCCTCCATTCTTCCCTTTCTCCTACTCACATGAATAATTTAGTATGGCGTCTGGTGGTGGGTTAGCCTAGCGGGAAGGCTAGTCAGGGGTCCTGCCACAACATGCAGACAGTGGTGTAGACAGCCCTAACAATGTCACAGGTTTCCTCCCAAGGCCCATATGCTAATGAAACTTTCAGGTAGAGCTAGAGGAGGGTGAACGGAGAATGGAACCAGTGTGCTCACAAAGGGCAAGAGGGGGTGAACGGGCGGAACACTCTCCATGATCTCCAACACAAACACATTGTCCTTCCCTTCCACCTCAACCTGCTGAGTCAGCGCTCATTTGACCTTTTATTTTCTGTCAATTTTAGCTTTTCTATTCTGTCCATTTGACTTATTCTTATATTCTCCATTTCTTTGAGCGAAGGGAGAAGAATGCAGTCGAACCCTGTACGCTCTTTCCTGCTCTCATTGGGCACTTCACTGAACGACTGTGTTCATCAAAATAAATAATTGCTAAAAGAGGTTTTTGTGAATGTCACCTTTACGTAACCTGTACTGCGTGCGTATTAAGCAACGGCTCCACATATGCACACACACACACACACACACACACACACACACACACACACACACACACACACACACACACACACACACACACACACACACACACACACACACACACACACACTGCTTGGCCCTAGCTCAAGCACACAAAGTGTATATCCCTCCAACACTAGCTGCAGTACTAGCTGTTCAGCTTTGACACAGAGCTGGGAGAGAAAGTGTCTGGGATGAGGTATGAACTGGTACTGGGCTTGGCTATGCCTTCCTGGATGAGACTCACTGGAGCTGAACAGTTGAGATCACAACTAACTGAATGCCAGATGAACAGGATCAGGCATTTGATGTCATCAGACAGACAGAGCGAGTCACCGCTCGGAGTCGACTTAGGAGAGCTTTTGGACGAGTCGTCAGCCGTCACAGAGGACACAGAGACTCCTAGCTTATAGGATATTAAAGGATCTTATAGGGTCTTATAGGATCTGTGGTGTTGCTGAGATGATGTCTATCTCAAATCTATTCCAGTACCCCCAGGGATACAGGTACAAAGCCAGGTTGAGGGGACAATCCTCTTTAAGTGGATATCCTCACTGTCACAGTGTACTGGCCAGCCAACTGAGGCAAGCCCAGAGAGGGTTGTTGGGACAGACTACCTGTACACACACAGTACAGTGGGAGTCTCTGACTGTCACATCCTCAAACACTTCGGATGGGTGTCCCTGTAGACTGGAACATTGGGCTAGACATCCTTAGACCACAGGAGGTTGGTGACACCTTAATTGAGGAAGACGGGATCATGGTAGTGACTGAAGAGGAATCAGTGGAATGGTATCAAATACATCAAACACATGGTTTCTATGTGTTTGATGCCATTCCATTCGCTCGGTTCCAGCCATTATTATTAGCTGTTTGTGACCAGCCTACAAACTGCTACTGGGGTAGACAACATTACCCAAGAGTCTCCTTCCTGTCTCAAGCATACATACAGCTACTGGGTGAGACTACATTACACAATAGTCTTTCCTTCCTGTGGCCAGTCTACAGACAGCTGCTGGGAGAGATTATATTACCCATGAGTCTATCCTCCTCCAGCACTTCTCTAGCACTGGGCCAGACACACAGCTTAAAGGAACACTCAACAATACAAAGAAAAAATTTGAATATCAGGAAGTCTTCCATGTGAGGCGAGAGACTAATCTCTGCAGCGGTTGTTGTCACACAGCTATCACATTGCAATAGAGTAAAGCCAACTCCCGTGCGCATGCTCAGAAGCTGTGTGGATGCTCAGAAGTGCAGCCTCTTACATCGTAAGTCACTCTGCAATATCTTTGGTTCCCACAGCTGATCATACGGCTGAGTCTCAGTTTAAGGAGCAACTGTGGACAGAGACAGTAAAGAGTGAGGAGGAGGAGCGGGGTGGGGCAGAGTGAAAGAGTA
This sequence comes from Salvelinus alpinus, assembly GCF_045679555.1. NCBI lineage: Eukaryota > Metazoa > Chordata > Actinopteri > Salmoniformes > Salmonidae > Salvelinus > Salvelinus alpinus. The sequence continues at coordinate 20,012,479 of NC_092111.1, forward strand.
GCGAGAGAGAGAGAGAGAGAGAGAGAGAGAGAGAGAGAGAGAGAGAGAGAGCGTGTAACTTACGTCTATGTAGTTGGCATTGCCATAGTCAGAGTTGGGGTCTGCTAGGAGAGAGTGTAGCTTGACTCGATGACGATCATCTAGAGGGGAGAGATCATCAACAGAGGAGAGATCATCAACAGGGGAGAAATCATCAACAGGGGAGAGATCATCAACAGAGGAGAGATCATCAACAGGGGAGAAATCATCAACAGGGGAGAGATCATCAACAGGGGAGATATCATCAACAGGGGAGAGATCATCAACAGGAGAGAGATCATCAACAGGAGAGAGATCATCAACAGGGGAGAGATCATCAACAGGGGAGAGATCATCTACAGGAGAGAGATCATCAACAGGGGAGAGATCATCAACAGGAGAGAGATCATCTACAGGAGAGAGATCATCAACAGAGGAGAGATCATCAACATGGGAGAGATCATCAACAGGGGAGAGATCATCTACAGGAGAGAGATCATCAACAGAGGAGAGATCATCAACATGGGAGAGATCATCAACAGGGGAGAGATCATCTACAGGGGAGATATCATCTACAGGAGAGAGATCATCTACAGGGGAGATAGCATCTACAGGAGAGAGATCATCTACAGGGGAGATAGCATCTACAGGAGAGAGATCATCTACAGGGGAGAGATCATCAACAAGAAAGAGGGACTTTTATGTCAGCTTTATTTAACCAGGAAGTCTTTTCAGATGTATATTCTCTTTTAAAGGGACACTAACAAAGATGTTAAACAAAACAAAGATTTTTAATAGTGGTTGTCGATAGCGATTGACTTGAGGCCATGTTATAATTGGTACACTAATTTGAAAAGTTAAGTTACAGTAGCTTTCCTGCAAATGTTCTTCCATATATGGCATACCACTCCATTTCAGAGTGAGGGTCTGAACAGAACTTACGCCCTAATAAACTGTCATGTCTCCCTTTAGTCTTGTCCTTCTTCTTGGTGACATCCCATCCATCAAAGAAGCTCTGAGAAGAGAAGGAACAAGTGGTCACAAAGACAGTGAGATATGGTTAGCATACAGGCAAAATTCTGCATTCAGTTGATTTAAACAGCACACTGAAATACTTAGCTTGGTTACCGGAGTGTTAGATATCACTAGGACACAAGGAATATACTGTAGGTGTCATCAGATTCAAATATCCTTTCAGTTTTATTACCAAATCTCCACTTAGTTTCACCACTTAGCTTAGTTACCCAACTTAGACTGTTATCCTGAGGTTCTCTGAGTAACTTGGCCATCATATTCACTGCTCGTATTTCTGTCATGACACAATTATGAGAGAACGGTGAGGAGAAGAAGAGGCTAAGAGAGATGGATCTGGCCTTGAGGGGGAGAGGAGAGGAGGAGAGGAGGTAGAGGGGAGAGGACATGAGGACATGAGGAGAGGAGGAAAGGAGAGTGGAGACGAGGAAGAGGAGAGGAAGAGAAGGAGAGGAGGCCGGGAAGAAAGAGGGCATTCAAGAGTTAAGAGGAGGAAAGGAGGAGAGGATGAGGAGAGGAAGAGGAGGTAGATAGGCGAGCTTGAGTCTCTCTCATTACCTATGCATCGAGAGTGGTTCTGCCTAAAATCCAAGTGTTTTATAATACCTTGGTGTTAAAGTGCTACCTTTGTGACAGATGTTTATGGCACCATTTTCACAATCTGGCTGCACAGCGCGATAGGAGCTATTGAATCTAAATCAACGTTATGAGAGAGCGAGAGAGTAGAGAGTAGAGAAAGAAAGAATGACTGAGTGAGTGTGACAGACGTGTTTGCGGAGAAACACAGTGGCGCTGGCGGCGGTAGCGTCCAAGTCACATCACGTTCATGGCGTAAGTCAAACTTATATCCTGGCTGCTTTTCCGGGCACATCCAGGCGCTCCAACCCCAGCTTACTAAATCCCTCATCAGCGTCGGCCCAATCCCAGCATGGGTTCAGCGTGGGGTGGCCGGTCCACCTACAGCCCAGGGACAGTGGCAGCATGCTGATCAGAGGATTACACCTGCGCCTCACTCCTACACAGGTAATACTATACCTAATCCTGCTTAGAGAAGACATGATACCTCTCTCTCTCTCTCCTTCTCTCTCTCCTCCCACCAACACACTTTAGAGCAGAGCCTGACTAACACTGAACCAATCCATAGACAGACTTTCTTTAACACGCCACTATCATGCATCAGGGTCTCAGCTGCTGATCGTCAGAATGGAATTCTCTTTTCTTCTAGCAATGTTCTTTATCTCCCCTGAAGCCACGCATGACTCCAACACCATCATTAAGCTTGCTGACGACACGCCGGTGGTAGGTCTGATCACCGGCGACGATGAGACAGCCTACAGGGAGGACAGTGACTTGGCAGTGTAGTGCCGGGACAACAACCTGTCCTTCAACATCAGTAAGACCAAGGAGCTGATCGTGGACTACAGCAAATGGGGTGGCGAGCACGCCCCCATCCACATTGACAGGACTGCAGTGGAACGGGTCATTCATCAGGGTCCAAATCACTATGGACTTAAAATGGTCAACACAGCGCGACAGTGCCTCTTCCACCTCAGGAGGTTGAAAAGGTTTGGCATGGGCACTCAAATCCTCAAAAAGTTGTACAGATACATCATTGAGAGCATCTTGATTAACTGCATCACTGCTTGGTGTGGCAATAGCACCGCCCTCGATCGCATGGTGCTACAGAGGGTGGTGCGGACAGCCCAGTACATCACTGGGGCCCAGCTCCCTGTCATACAGGACCATTATATCAGGTGGTGTGGAAAGAAGGCCAGGAGAATCGTTAAAGACTCCAGCCACCCAAGCCATAGACTCTCTGCTTCCGCACGGCAAGCGGTACCAGTGCATCAAGTCTGACACCAAAACACTCCTGAACAGTTTCCATCCCCAAGCCACAAGACAACTTTGCACTGCCTCTATGCGCACTCACATACACTGACACTCCAACACACACATAACATGCACACACATTTAAATGGACTATACACACACCCACATACAATCTTCTTTCATGATGCTGCTACTCTGTTAATCATCAATCCTCATGCCTAGTCACCTTACCCCAATACATATATACCTATATCGATCCAGTATCCTTGCACATTGTAAATATGGTATTGGAACTGACCCTGTGTATAGCTTCTTACTTTCTATTGTTATTATTTCAATTTCCTGTGTGTTTTTGTTCTACCTTATATTATTTAATAGTACTACACTGATATTGATTACTGCACTGTTGGGTTTAGAGCTCTGGTTTGTAATGACATCCTTTCAACCAGTTTTGCCTGCTGGGTTGAAGCCCTGAAGATAGTCAAGAGAATTGGATCTAACCTGACAGTCTAACCAGTTGGTTGTAATCTGGTTATGGCTATCTGACATCAGCCTCGTTCTACCTGAGACAGTCCAGAAATCCTGTAGCGCCGGTCCAGAAACCCTGTAGTGCCATTTAAAAACTCCCACAGTCCTTTGCAGCATGCATGATCAATGGCCACCTCGGCAGCCCAGTGGGAAATAAGGGTTATGAAGTCCTACAGCCAGTATCACACTGATACACACATCACACGCACGTATGCGCACACACACACAAACACCCCAGTCGCACACTGATCTCTCCATCTCCTTTATTTCTCCAGGCGACAGACTAGGGAGCGATGGAGGGAGCGAGACGGGAGGAGCGGAAAAGCGATGGAAGAGTGAAAAAGCGACCACGGTATTGATTTTAGGAGGGGGAATTTGTTGGGCCCTCGGGGGGTGGGATTAATGAATCGAAAAGCGCATCTGGAATCCTGGAGGTTTGGATTCCGGTACAAATACAAGCTAAATGCTACTGGGCGAATAGAGGGACTTTGTAGTAAATCACAAATAGAATGAAAAAAAAGTTACTTGAAAGCCATTTAATTAATATACTCTTGGTAGAAACAGAAAAGGATCTGAAAGAGAGATGAGCAGAATAAAATAGCTTTACATTGAGAGATGGTATCAAACAGCTACTGGAGGTTTACATTGACTGCTGCTTATTAAAACACGCTTCCAGCACCAACCTGCTGAACACATAAGCCATTGGACTCAGAGATGAGAAACTGTATTAAAATGCCTTCTGCCTCCAAAATTGCATCATTAAATCCCAAAGGATGCTATGCCCACATTCTCTCTCTCTCTCTCCCCTCTCCCCCTCCCTCCCTCCCTCTCACCTCATACTCCTGTTTGAAGCCGTATCCCTCCCCAGTCTTCATCTGGTTGATGTGTTGGAGGAGGTCTGCCACCCTGACCGCGGGGTGAAGTTGACCTGTGTGGTACGGAGAGCTCTTCCTACGACAGTGGCGTCGAGGTGAACCACCCAACAGGCTGCTGGACTCGTTCACTGAACTCCTCTGTTCATCTAGAGGAGACATACACATGCATGAGCATGGCACGCAAGCACATACACACGCACAAAGATGGATACACAACCACAGACACAAAGATGGACACAAAGATACACACAGACACGTTAACCATTACACAGCATTACATATGTTATATAAGTGCCAGTATTAGTGGCTACATGTTCTGAGGGTCAACCTCCACCTGCTCAACACAACACCCACTCAACTGACAGATCAAGGAAGAGCCGGTATCACAATGAAGACATATTGTATGTACATATTGACGGGTACGGTGGAATATTTTTATTGAAAGAGGTCATTTGAGAAGAGAGAGAGAGAGAGAGAGAGAGAGAGAGAGAAGGAAAATAGTGTATATTGATAAAAGCAATCTGAAGGACTGAGAGAATGAGATGGATATTGACAGAGAAACTCTAAGATGGCGCCGAAGAAGATGGCTGACGTTTTACATGCTCCTAACCAACTGTGCTATTTTGTTAGTTTTTATACGTTGTTTGTAACTTGTTTTTTTACTTATTTTGTACATAATGTTGCTGCTACCGTCTCTTATGACCGAAAATAACTTCTGGACATCAGAAAAGCGATTACTCAACTCGAACTGGAAGAAGCTTTTTCCTTTAGCGTGTCCGACGAGAAGGATATACTGCTTTCCCGGCAACAGGCCCAAATCCCCGACACTTGCATGAAGAAAAGACGGAGAAAAAGGGGGCGCAGGTCGGGCTGCTTTCTAAGAATCTGTAGGCTTGCGAGTAAACTCCCACTGCCATCCATTCTATTGGCTAACGTGCAATATAAAAATAAAAATTAAATTGATGACCTACTATTAAGATTATCCTACCAACGGGACATTTAAAACTGTAATATCTTATGTTTCACAGAGTCGTGGCTGAACGACGACGCGGAAAATATTGAGCTGGTGGGATTTTCCATGCACCGCCAGAACAGAGAAGCTACGTCTGGTAAGAGGAGGGGTGGGGTGTGTGTCTATTTGCCAATAACAGCTGGTGCGCAGTGTCTAATAATAATGAAGTCTCGAGGTATTGCTTGCCTGAGGTAGAGTAGCTTTTGATAAGCTGTAGACCACACTATCTACCAAGAGAGTTGTCATCTATATTATTCGTAGCTGTCTATTTACCACCACAGACCAATGCTAGCACTACGACCACACTCAACCAACTCTATAAGACCATAAGGAAACAAGAAAATGCTCATCCAGAAGTGGCACTCCTAGTGGCCGGGGATTTTATTGCAGGCAAACTTAAATCAGTTTTACAACATTTTCACCAGCATGTTACGTGTGCAACGAGAGGGAAAAAAACTCTAGACCACCTGTACTCCACACACAGAGATGTATACAAAGCTCTCCCCCGCCCTCCATTTGGCAAATCTGACCATACATCTCCCCTCCTGATTCCTTCTTACAAGCTAAAACTAAAGCAGGCATTACCAGTGACTCGCTCAATACGAACGTGGCAGACAACGCGGATGCTGTGCTACAGGACTGTTTTGCTAGCAAAGAATGGAATATGTTCCAAAATTCATCCAATGGCATTGAGGAGTATACCACCTCAGTCATTGGCTTCATTAATAAGTGCATCGACGACGTCATCCTAACTGTGAACGTACGTACATATCCCAACCAGAAGCCATGGATTACAGGCAACATCCGCATCGAGCTAAAGGCTAAAGCTGCCACTTTCAAGGAGAGTGCCACTAATCCGGACGCTTATAAGAAATCGCGCTATGCACTCAGATGAACAATCAAACAAGCTGTACTACATCGGCTCTGACGCTCGGCGGATGTGGTAGGGCTTGAAAACTATTATGGACTACAAAGGAAACCCAGATGCGAGCTTTCCAGTGACGCGAGCCTACCAGACGAGCTAAATGCCTTTTATGCTCGCTTCAAGGCAAGCACCACTGAAGCATACATGAGAGCACCAGCAGTTCTGGATGACTGTGTGATAACGCTCTCGGTAGCCGATGTGAGCAATACTTTTAAACAGATCAACATTCACAAAGCCGCGGGGCCAGACGGATTACAAGGACGTGTACTCAAAGCATGCGCGGACCAACTGGCAAGTGTCTTCACTGACATTTTTAACCTCTCCCTGACCGAGTCCGTAATACCTACATGTTTCAAGAAGACCACCATAGTCCTTGTGCCCAAGGAAGCAAAGGTCACTTGCCCAACTGATTACCGCAACGTAGCACTCACGTCGGTAGCCATGAAGAGCTTTGAAAGGCTAGTCAAGGCTCACATAAACAGCATCCTCCCGGATACCCTAGACCCACTCCAATTTGCATACCGCCCAAACAGATCCACAGATGACGCAATCTCACTCGCACTCCACAATGCCCTTTCCCACCTGGGCAAAAGGAACACCTGTGTGAGAATGCTGTTCATTGACTACAGCTCAGCGTTCAACACCATAGTGCCCACGCAGCTCATCACTAAGCTAAGAACCCTGGGACTAAACACCTCCCTCTGCAACTGGATCCTGGACTTCCTGACGGGCCACCCCCAGGTGGTAAGGATAAGCAACAACACGTCTGCCACACTGATACTCAAGGCTGGGGCCCCTCAGGGGTGTGTACTTAGTCCCATCCTGTACTCCTTGTTCACCCACGACTGCGTGGCCAAACACGACTCCAACACCATCATTAAGTTTGCTGATGACACAACAGTGGTAGGCCTGATCACCGACAACGATGAGACAGCTTATAGGGAGGAGGTCAAAGAATTGGCAGTGTGGTGCCAGGACAACAACCTCTCCCTCAATGTGAGCAAGACAAAGGAGCTGATCGTGGACTACAGATAAAGGAAGGCCAAACAGGCCACCATTAACATTGATGGGGCTGTAGTGGAGCGGATCGAGAGTTTCAAGTTCCTCGGTGTCCACATCACCAACGAACTATCATGGTTCAAACACAGCAAGACAGTCGTGAAGAGGGCACGACAAAACTTTTTTCCCCTCAGGAGACTGAAAATATTTGGCATGGTCCCCAGATCCTCAAAAAGTTCTACAGCTGCACCATCGAGAGCATCCTGACCGGTTGTATCACCGCCTGGTATGGCAACTGCTCGGCTTCTGACCGTAATGCGCTACAGAGGGTAGTGTGTACGACCTAGTACATCACTGGGGCCAAGCTTCCTGCCATCCAGGACCTATAAATTAGGCGGTGTCAGAGGAAAGCCCCTAACATTTTCAGAGACTCCAGCAACCCCAGTCATGGACTGTTTTCTCTGCTACCGCACGGCAAGCGGTACTGGTGCACCAAGGACCAAAAGGCTCCTTAACAGCTTCAACCCCCAAGCCATAAGACTACTGAACAATTCATCAAATGGCCACTGGACTATTTACATTGACCCCCCCCCCCCTTCCCCGATTTGTTTTGCACACTGCTACCACTCACTGTTTACTATCTATGTCACTTCACCCTTACATACGTGTACAAATTACCTCAACTAACCGGTACCCCATGTATATAGCCTCGTTATTCTTATTTTATTGTGTTACTTTTTATAATTTTTACTTGAGTTTATTTGGTTAATATGAACTCTTCTTGAACTGCACCGTTTGTTAAGGGCTTGTAAGTAAGCATTTCACAGTAAGGTCTACACTTGTTGTATTCGGTGCATGTGACAAATGAAGTTTGGTTTGATTTGCGAAGTAAACAGAAAGCCTGAGAAACTGAAGATGGTACTTCTCTTAGCAGTGTGTGTATACAGGACAGACTGTTGCCTAGAGAGTGTACTTGTTGTAGTTGACAGTGTGTGTAGAGAGGGAAAAGACTGTAGCCTACAGAGTGTACTTGTAGCAGGGTGTAGTTGAGTGTTCTACTGGCCAGACTTCTGTGGTGCAGGGAGTAGAGCATCTGCCTCTGTAAAGGATCAGTGGATTGTGCTCTCCTTCAGCCTCTCTCGCTCTCTCTCGGAGGTACAGGGTTAGCGTACAGACTAGTGTACTCTTTGCTGTACTCTCTGTCTCTCTTAGGGCTCGGGGTGTTCTTGGTTCTTACTCCGTGTGTTGCAGGTGTGGGCGTCCATGAAGGAGTTAGCAGTGCGCCCATCCTGCTGCAGGGTGCTCTGCTCTGTCATGCTGCAGTCCAGAGAACCTAGCTTCCTGGTCTTCTCCTGACGGTACGACATGGCTGCCTTGTTCAGCGCTACCTTCTTCCTGCTGCACAGAGCAAAGAGAGGAGAGGAGAGGAGAGGAGAGGAGAGGAGAGGAGAGGAGAGGAGAGGAGAGGAGAGGAGAGGAGAGGAGAGGAGAGGAGAGGAGAGGAGAGGAGAGGAGATATAAAAAGGAGAGAAGAATAAGAGAGAGATCAAAATAAGGAAATAGCAAAGAGAGGGGAAATGAGTGGAAAGAGGGGGGTTGAGGTCAAGGAGTTGAGAAATTGGAAGAAAGGGGAAAAATACGAGATTAAATCGAGGCGAGGGAGATAAAGGAATATTTGGTGATAGTAGCAGGCCCAGAGAGAGAGAGAGAGAGAATAGACTGGAGAGGTATATAGAGGATGAGGTGGAGGAGACGCTTATCTCCTATAAGTGTCATCTTCCAGGACTACAGAGGGCAAGCAGGTGAAGATTGCGGCGTAAGGAAAAGATGGAGGGAGAGACTAGAGAGGAGTCACTTACGGGTAGTATGAGTAAGAATAGAAGTCCCTTCTGATTAGCATGGAGAAAGGAGGAGAAGAAAGAGGAGGAGAGAGAGAGAGAGAGAGTGAAGAGAAAGAAAACAAAGAGACGTGAGAGGTGGGGCCATGGTTAGTGAGGTGGCCTTCAGCAAGGCAAAATAAAAATGTTGAAATGTACAGGTAAATAATGAAAACAGTAGTAAATGAGGGATACAAAGTATATTAAAAGCAGGTGCTTCCACACAGGTGTGGTTCCTGAGTTAATTAAGCAATTAACATCCCATCATGCTTAGGATCATGTATAAAAATGCTGGGCAGGCCATTATTTTGGCTACCATGGCTATGCCCCCATAGGATGACAATGCCCCCATCCACAGGGCACGAGTGGTCACTGAATGGTTTGATCATGAAAACAATGTAAACCATATGCCATGGCCGTCTCTGTCACCAGATCTCAACCCAATCTAACACTTGTCAGAGATTTTGGAGCGGCGCTTGAGACAGCGTTTTCCACCACCATCAACAAAACACCAAATTATGGAATTTCTCGTGGAAGAATGGTGCCGCATCCCTCCAATAGAGTCCCAGACACTTGTAGAATCTATGCCAAGGCACATTGAAGCTGTTTTGGCTTGTGGTGGCCCAATGCCCTAATAAGACACTTTATGTTGGCAGTTACCTGTATGTTTATGGAGGCAAGGCAAGCGACCATGCAGCAGATAAAATATAGCACAACTGTGACATTGACTGGGTTCCTAGCTAAATAGATTGCTTATCACTTAACTGAATAATATGTCAGGGAGCACAGGTACACATACAGCTGTCAACCAAGGTACAGTTAGCTCAACGCTCTACTGGTGGTTTCTGTCTCTATCACACTTCTCCCTGTGACGTCCAACCCTGCTTCTCTGAAGTGCATCCCAGCTCCTCTCCCTTCATCATGAGAAAACCTGAGGTGGTAATTCTATCTGAAAGGCAACAACAACCCTCCTCTCCAATTAATGGCTCAGCCACAGGCACCGTGTTCACAGAGCACTGCACACCAACCCAGATGCTGCTATTATATCTGCTTTGACTTGAAAGGGCAATGGCTTGAAAGGGCCCTTGATGAAATATTACAGACTGAGTGTTATTCTCCCAATATAACGTCAGAGGAGAAGAGGTAAGGGGGAGAGAGGAGGAGTAAAGGAGGAGAAGAGAGGGAAGGAGGAGAGTACGCTACTGCCAAGCAGTATGTCCTGGTGATGCTGGAGTGAATATTAGAGTTTCATTCCTAGGTGTGTGTGCAGCCAATAGACAACAGACCTTGAAATTAAAAAATGAGTTCTACGCAAAAGCTTGGCAACTATAACTGCACAGCATCTCACAAATAATACCCAGCCATGTGTGTACTTCTGGAAGTAATATACTCTCCATTACCTACCTAACTCCCTATTGAATTGAGTTGGACTAAGCCTGCCAAGATGTGATGGAGAAATACCTTCCCTAATAGGACATAGTTAGTCACATGGCAGTTTGTGACAGGCAGCTAAGAGACAGTCAAAGATAGGCCCCTTTCTGGATCACCTCAATGATCACAATCACAATCACCTTTACACACACACGACCCTCCACTCACCCCTTCTTGATGATGATGACGATGGCCCCCAGCAGCAGAATGAGGACCACCAGTCCGCCAGCACAGGCCCCCAGGATCAGACCCATGTCCTCTGCATGTTGTGACACCTCCAGGGCCCTCTTATGGTCCTTACAGGCAGCTACAGGGTAAAGAGAAGACTGTTAGCCCGTTGAAGTAAAGCCTAAGATTCATCCAGGATCCTCTTATGGTCTTTAGAGGCAGCTACAGGGGAGAGACACGAGGGGGAGAGACAAGTTAGAGTGATAGTCTTCTGTATGCTACAAGACTGTAGTAGCTTGCTGAGCAAAGGCCTAGGCATTAGCTCTTAAGAACTCATGGTTCGGGCGATGATACTCCAACAAAGGGCCAACCTAGTTAGATTCCTCTCCCTAGTCCCTACACTAGACCACACAGAAGCCTAAGCATCCTGTAGAAAAGGCAGACAACCACAAAAACAACCAATTATACCGATGATGATCAGAGATCAAAATATCAGGAGTTAGAGATGGAAGGCTATAGTCTAGTTCTATTTTTTTCTGTTAATCCCAAAGGAGGCCCAGGGGTATTGTGGTAGTCTGAGAGACGGGAAGGCACGGTGAGCCAGGTTATCAGAGTAAAATCAGGTTATTATCCCTCTCACATTGGGTATTATATCCACCTGGATGAATACACTGGCAGAGGGGAGGAAGGGAGAGAGGGAGAGTGGGGGGAGGGAGATATGGAGAGAGAGAGGAGGGAGATATGGAGAGAGAGGAGGGAGAGAGGGGGGGATATGGAGAGAGAGGAGGGAGAGGGGGGGAGGGAAATATGGAGAGAGAGGAGGGAGAGAGGGGGAGGGAGATATGGAGAGAGAGAGGAGGGAGATATGGAGAGAGAGAGGAGGGAGATATGGAGAGAGAGAGGAGGGAGATATGGAGAGAGAGGAGGGAGAGAGGGGGGGGGATATGGAGAGAGAGGAGGGAGAGAGGGGGAGGGAGATATGGAGAGAGAGGAGGGAGAGAGGGGGAGGGAGATATGGAGAGAGAGGAAGAGAGAGAGTATGGTAGAGTAAATAAGCTCTGGCTTTGTCCCTGACTATGTTTCATGATAGGTAACAGGCTTGGATAAGGCGGAAGCTTTTAAGCCGCTAACTAACCAGTCACAATTGGTGTAGCCAGTGTGGACAGCTGGACAGACTTTGCCTACATGTGTTAAGAAAACACACCAGTTACATCAGCTAATAGCTAGCTGGAAGTTCATTCAGTCAGCCATTTTCTATGCACTAATGTCACAGTCTCACCGTGTTCGCTGTGCCTCTACATTTCCATCAGAGCTATAACAACAGCTTGAAATCTCTCCCATGATGAATTTGGAGCTCCCATGGTGTCGCTTTCCAGAAGTGTTTATTGCCGACTAGAAACAGAATTGGTTGAGAATTAAGATCCTGAACCCCTGTGAGCATACGCTTAATTAAAAGTCTTCTCTCCGATGGGTAAACAAAAAGGAGGGTGAATGAAATGGTCTATCACTGGAGGCACGAAGCTAAAACCAATTATCCACCTCTTTTCACCATCCCTCCTTCTTCTAACCCTTCAACTGGATGTGGTCCTCTCTCTTTCAGCTCACTTACTATTTTAAAAAATCTCTCTCTCTCGCTCTACCAGTTAGCTGCAGCACAACCAATTTGAACAGTATCCATGTTTTCTTCTCTCCCTCCCAGTAAGGCATGCTATTTTGTCTGCAAGGGGGGTAATTTTGCCTGAGCCTTAAAAGCCTGTTCAGGAAACAGAGTGTGGCCTGCAGAAATGTTGATTGCAGATGATTCTAGCTCTACTGGCTAGCTGGCTCTCTCTCTGGCCTCCAAGTCCACTTTACTAATGTGTGTGTGTGTGTGTGTGTGTGTGTGTGTGTGTGTGTGTGTGTGTGTGTGTGTGTGTGTGTGTGTGTGTGTGTGTGTGTGTGTGTGTGTGTGTGTGTGTGTGTGTGTGTGTGTGTGTGTGTGATTGCGCGTGCGTGCGTGTGTGCGTGCGTGCGTGCGGCATGTGCACAGATGTTTCACTCTGTCCTTACTGACTCCTGCTGTAAGAAGCACGTTTCCATGGACAAGTTTAGACCACTATAACTTTCTGCTGTTGTGAGGCAGGGAGAGAGGGATGGGGGGGAGGTGGAGAGATAGAGAGAAAAAGGATAGCGAATGTATATATGAGAGAATGTGTGTGAGAGAAAGATTAGGATGGAGGATGTGAAGAAAGGTAGAGGGCTGGAGAGGACACACATTTCATCTTCATCTGCCAGCGTTAGCGTGTCATTAACTAGATATTGTGCTGGTGTGTGTGCGTGGGCCCGGAACACCAGAGGTGTGACACTAGTCGTCTAAGCGGTAGCCGCCTGTCTCTGTCCCTGTCTGTCTCCCTGCTTTACGCTTGACATGAGCCCCAGCCTTTCATTACGCAGTCACAGAATGAGAGAGAGAGAGCAAGAGAGAAAGAGAGAGAGAGAGAAAAAAATAGTGTGAGAGGAAAATGTTATGTGTGTGCATGTGTGTGGGCGTGTTGGAGAGAGATAAAGGAAAGTTGTATAATTAGAGAGCGAGAGAGGAAGCTTGAGGCAGGCAGACAGACAGACACAGACAGACAAAAAGAGAAAGAGTGTGAGAGAGAGAGAGAGAGAGAGAGAGAGAGAGAGAGAGAGAGAGAGAGAGAGAGAGAGAGAGAGAATATCCAAGACCTGAGGTAATCTGCCTTTGGCCTAAAGAGCAGGAACCTGGAGAGAGGAAGCTTGAGGCAGGCAGACAGACAGACACAGACAGACAAAAAGAGAAAGAGTGTGTGAGAGAGTGTGTGAGAGAGAGAGAGAGAGAGAGAGAGAGAGAGAGAGAGAGAGAGAGAGAGAGAGAGAGAGAGAGAGAGAGAGAGAGAGAGAGAGAGAGAGAGAGAGAGAGAGAGAGAGAGAGAGAGAGAGAGAGAGAGAGAGAGAGAATATCCAAGACCTGAGGTAATCTGCCTTTGGCCTAAAGAGCAGGAACCTGGACTTCACCAAAGGAATCGGAAATACAGGCATTGTCATCCTACAAGAAATACGGTATAGAGGAGATGGACCCACTGGTTGCCCTCTAGGTCACATAGAGCTGGTAGTCCCATCCACCAAACTACCAGGTGTGAAACAGGAAAGGGACTCAGGGGGTATGCTAATTTGGTATAGAGCAATTCACTCTATTAAATTAATCAAAACAGGAACATTTTACATTTGGCTAGAAATTCTAAAGTAAATGATCTTAACAGAGAAAAATGTCCTGTGTGCTACCTATATCCCCCCACTAGAATCCACATACTTTAATGAAGACAGCCAATCCTGGAGGGTAAAATCAATCATTTCCAGGCCCAGGAAAATGTACTAGTCTGTGGCGACCTAAATGCCAGAACCGAACAAGAACCTGACACCCTCAGCACACAGGGAGACAAACACCTGCCTGGAGGTGACAGCATTCTCTCCCCCATATGCTCCCCTAGACACAACTATGTCAACAAAACCAACAAAAATGGGTCACAACTCCTGCAATTCTGTTGCACGCTGGGTATGTTCATAGTCAATGGTACTCTTCGAGGGGACTCCTATGGTAGGTACACCTACAGCTCATCTCTTGGCAGTAGTACTGTAGACTACTTTATCACTGACCTTAACCCAGAGTCTCTCAGAGCATTCCCAGTCAGCCCACTGACCACAGACCACAGCAAAAGCACAGTCTACTTGAACAGAGCAACACTCAATCATGAGGCATCAAAAACCAAAGGAAATGAATAATATTAAACAACTTCTTATGGCTGCATCCCGCTACCGGGATCGATATGACAACAGCCAGTGAAAGTGCAGGGCGCCAAATTCAACCAACAGAAATCTCATAATTAAAATTCCTCAGACATTCATGTGTCTTATATAATTTTAATGGTAATCTTGTTGTTAATCCCACCAAAGTGTCCGATTTCAAACATGCTTTTCAGCGAAAGCACTACAAACGATTATGTTAGGTCACCACAAAACCACAATAAGCACAGCCATTTTTCCAATGAAAGATAGCTTTCACAAAAAGCACAAATAGAGATAAAATGAATCACTAACCTTTGATTATCTTCATCAGATGACACTCATAAGACTTCATGTTACACAATACATGCATGTTTTGTTTGATAAAGTTCATATTTATATCAAAACATCTGAGTTTACATTGGCGCGTTAGATTCACTAGTTGCAAAAACATCAAGTGATTTTGCATAGCCACATCGTTTCAACAGAAATACTCATCATAAATGTAGATGATAATACAAGTTATACACATGGAATTATAGATATACCTCTCCTTAATGCAACCGCTGTGTCAGATTTCAAAAAAACTTTACGGAAATAAACCATGCAATAATCTGAGACGGAGCTCAGAACAATAGCCAAATTAGCCACCATGTTGGACTCAACAGAAACCAGAAAATACATGATAAATGTTTCCTTACCTTTGATGAACTTCATCAGAATGCAGTCCTAGGAATCCCAGGTCCACAATAAATGCTTGATTTGTTCGATAATGTCCGTTATTTATGTCCAATTAGCTACTTTCGAATTGTTTACCAAACGCACTAACCAAAGTCTCAAAGCGCGTCCACTATAACGTGACAAAATGTCCAAAAGTTCCGTTACAGTCAGTAGAAACATGTCAAACGATGTACTGAATCAATCTTTAGAATATTGTTAACATACATCTTGAATAACGTTCCAACCGGAGAATTACATCGACTTCAATTGACCGATGGAATGGAGCTCCCTCTCACATGAGCTCCCTCTCACAACAGGCTACCTAGGCTCGGTGCTCGAGACCTCCAGTGAGCCTCCACGGTCCGATCTATCCGGTGCCTCCTCCACGTACCAGATCTCCGGTGGCAGCCCCACGCACCAGGCTGTCTCTCCGTTTCCTTCCTCCAGGTGCTCACGTCTGTCCAGCACTGTCAGAGTCTGCCTCCTGCCCAGCGCCGCCTGAGTCTCCCTCCTGTCCAGCGCCGCCTGAGCCGCCCGTCTGTCCAGCGCCGCCTGAGCCGCCCGTCTGTCCAGCGCTGCCTGAGCCGTCCTCCTGTCTAGCGCCGCCTGAGCCGTCCTCCTGTCCAGCGCCGCCTGAGCCATCCTCCTGTCCAGCGCCGCCTGAGCCGCCCGTCTGTCCAGCGCCGCCTGAGCCGCCCGTCTGTCCAGCGCCGCCTGATCCGTCCGTCTGTCCAGCGCCGCCAGAGCCGCCCGTCTGTCCTGAGCCGCCAGAGCCGCCCGTCTGTCCTGAGCCGCCAGTCAGTCAGGAGCCGCCAGAGCCGCCCGTCAGTCAGGAGCCGCCAGAACCGCCCGTCAGTCTGGAGCCGCCAGAGCCGCCCGCCAGTCAGGAGCCGCCCGCCAGTCCGGAGCCGCCCTTCAGTCCGGAAATGCCCCTCAGTCCGGAGCTGCCATTCAGTCCGGAGCTGCCCCTCAGTCCAGAGGAATCCCTCAGTCCAGAGGCGCTCCTCAGTCCAGTGGGGCCTTTTATTAGGGTCCTCGGTCCAAGGTCGGAGGCGAGGGTCGCCGCTCTAAAGAGGCCAATGAAGAGGGCAATGACTATGGTGGAGTGGGGTCCACATCCCGCGCCAGAGCCGCCACCGCGGACAGCTGCCCACCAAGACCCCGTTTGTTTGTTGGTTTTTTGTTTTTGTTTTGTTCAAGTATTCTATTAAAATTCATACTCACCACGCAGCATCTTGGTCCTCCTCTCTTTCGCCCGACGAAGATCGTGACAGTTCTATTGACTATTGACATCTAGTGGAAGCCGTAGGAAGTGAAAACCCATCCATATCTCTCTGTATTTTCAATGAGAGCTTGGTTGAAAATCTGGCACCCCCAGAAAATATCCAAACAGGAAGTGGAACTTCTCAGGTTTTTGCCTGCCATATGAGTTCTGTTATACTCACATACATAATTCAAACAGTTTTAGAAACTTCAGAGTGTTTTCTATCCAATACTAATAATAATATGCATATATTAGCAACTATGACATAGGAGCAGGCCGTTTACTCTGGGCACCTCTGTGCACCTTTCATCCAAGCTACTCAATACTGCCCCTTCAGCCATAAGAAGTTAAGAAATGCTATAGATGGAAGGAAAGTCGTGTGGAAACTTACCAAAATACAATTAGACAACAACAAATTCAATCCCCTTTAGACAACTTCCTGGACAAAACATTCCACTGTAATAGTGAAGGTGTAAACTTGTCAGAAGAAAATCTACACAGTATATTTGACTTCTCAGCTTCCCTATTGAAAATGTCATACAGAAAACTGAAGAAAATTAACAACAATGACAAATGATTTGATGAAGAATACAAAAGTAGAGTACCAGAAAACCTGAGTCTACGCCTTCACTATAGTGAATCACTAAAACAATACAGAAAAACACTACGGAAAAAGAAGGAACAGCACGTCAGAAATCAGCTCAACATAATTAACCACTTCTGGGAAAATTGGAAAACACTCAACAAACAACAACAAGAATAGTTATCTTTCCAAAAAGGAGATGTATGGGTAAACCACTTCTCCATTCTTTTTGGCTCTATAACAAAGAACAAACAGCAAAAACATATACATGATCAAATATAAATCTTAGAATCAACTATTAAAGACTACCAGAACCCACTAGACCTCCCAATTATATTGAATGAACTACAGGACAAAATACAAACCCTCCAACCCAAAAAAGGCCTGTGGTGTTGATGGTATCCTCAATGAAATGATCAAATATACAGACAACAAATTCCAATTGGCTATACTTAAACTCTATAACATCATCATTAGCTCTGGCATCTTCCCCAATATTAGAAAACTAAGGACTGATGACCCCAATCCACAAATTGGAGACAAAATTGACTCCAATAACTACAGTGGGATATGCATCAACAGCAATCTTGGGAAAATCCTCAGCAGAATCGTACATTTCCTCAGTGAAAGCAATGTACTGAGCAAATGTGAAATTGGCTTTTTACCAAATTATCCATATGACAGACCACATATTCACCCTGCACCCCCTAATTGACAAACAAACAAACCAAAACAAAGGCAAAGTCTTCTCATGCTTTGTTGATTTCAAAAAAGCCTTTGACTCAATTTGGCATGAGGGTCTGCTATACAAATTGTTGGGGGAAAAACATACGACAATATAAAATCCATGTACACAAACAACTGTGTGGTTAAAATTAGCAAAAAACACACATATTTCTTTCCACAGGGCCGTGGGGTGAGACAGGGATGCAGCTTAAGCGCCACCCTCTTCAACATATATATCAACGAATTGGTGAGGGCATTAGAACAGTCCGCAACACCCGGCCTCACCCTACTAGAATCTGAAGTCAAATGTCTACTGTTTGCTGATGATCTGGTTCTTCTGTCACCAACCAAGGAGGACCTACAGCAGCACCTAGATCTTCTGCACAGATTCAGCCAGACCTGGGCCCTGACAGTAAATCTCAGTAAGACCAAAATAATGGTGTTCCAAAAAAGGTCCAGTCACCAGGACCACAAATACAAAGTCCATCTAGACACCGTTGCCCTAGAGCACACAAAAAACTATTCATACCTTGGCCTTAACATCAGCGCCACAGGTAACTTCAACAAAGCTGTAAACGAGCTGAGCGACAAGGCAAGAAGGGCCTTCTATGCCTCCAAAAGGAACATAAAATTCAACATACCAATTAGGATCTGGCAAAAATACTTGAATCAGTTACAGAACCCATTGCCCTTGATGGTTGTGACCAACCAAGAATTCACAAAATGGGACAAATACCAAATTGAGACTCTGCATGCAGAATTCTGCAAAAGTATCCTCCGTATACAACGTAAAACACCAAATAATGCATGCAGAGCAGAATTAGGCCGATACCCGCTAATTATCCAAATCCAGAAAGGAGACGTTAAATTCTACAGCCACCTAAAAGGAAGTGATTCCCAAACCTTCCATAACAAAGCCATCACCTACAGAGAGATGAACCCGGAGAAGAGCCCCCTAAGCAAACTGGGCCTCGGGCTCTGTTCACAAACACAAACAGACCCCCAGGACAGCAATACAATTAGACCCAACCAAATCATGAGAAAACAAAAAGATAATTACTTGACACATTGGAAAGAATTAACAAAAAACTGAGCAAACTAGAATGCTATTTGTCCCTAAACAGAGAGTACACAGTGGCAGAATACCTGACCACTGTGACTGACCCAAACTTAAGGAAAGCTTTGACTATGTACAGACTCAGTGAGCATAGCCTTGCTATTGAGAAAGGTCACTGTAGGCAGACCTGGTTCTCAAGAGAAGTGCACACTGCCCACAAAATGAGGTGGAAACTGAGCTGCACTTCCTAACCTGCTGCCAAATGTATGACCATATTAGAGAAACATATTTCCCTCAGATTACACAGATCCACAAAGAATTCGAAAACCATCCCAATTTTGATAAACTCCCATATCTACTGGGTGAAATACCACAGTGTGCCATCACAGCAGCAAGATTTGTGAACTGTTGCAACAAGAAAAGGGCAACCAGTGAAGAACAAACACAATTGTAAATACAACCCATATTTATTTATTTATTTTCCCTTTTTTAACTTGAACTATTTGCACATCGTTACAACACTGTATATAGACAATACATGACATTTGAAATATCTTTATTCCTTTGGAAGTTCTGTGAATGTAATGTTTACTGTTCATTTTTATTGTTTATTTCACTTTTGTTTATTATCTATTTCACTTGCTTTGGCAATGTTAACATATGTTTCCCTTGCCAGTAAAGCCCCTTGAATTGAATAAGAGAGAATTCCAGTGTACCCTTCCTCCTGAACCTCTCTCTTTGCCACTACCACAGGAACAGCACCAATCTCTCCTCTCTTCTCCTCCCTCCATTCACCATGCCACCCTGTCACCGTCACGTACCAAATGAAGGGAACTAGAAATATCCTGCCGAGAACTCTTCTCTGCATACACCCACAGCTCCTCTGCCTGGGTGGTGTGTAGCGCCAGCAGACAATGTCGAGAAGAGACCCCTTGATGTCAGGACGCTTCAAATAACAAAGAGAGCGCAGGAAGAGAGAGAGAGAGTAAGAGAGCAGGGAGAGGAGGCCTCCCTCTCCCTCTCTCTCTCCCTCTCTCTCTCTCTCCCTCTCTCTCTCCCTCCGAGTGACAGGGACGCTTTCCATCCACATCAGAGTGCATCTGAAGCATCATGGAGCATAGAAGATGTAAACACTGCTTTGCCAGGAAATATTCTTATGTAGTCTATTTCTCAATGCATGCCTCTCAATGATGTAGATCGAAGAAGATAGAATGGAACAATCTGAACGTACCTTTACGGGCAATCCGGATGCAGTTAATTCTCGTCTCCTGAAACAAGAATGGGAGGTTCATTAGCATGGGATAACCACAACCAAAAATCTATTTTTTAAGCATAGAACAGGTGTCAGAGCATGTGTCTGTCTGTCTGTCTGTCTGTCTGTCTGTCTGTCTGTCTGTCTGTCTGTCTGTCTGTCTGTCTGTCTGTCTGTCTGTCTGTCTGTCTGTCTGTCTGTCTGTCTGTCTGTCTGTCTGTCTGTCTGTGTTTTAAAGCACAAAATAGCTAATTAATTAATGAATGAATGGGTGTGTGAATGAAACGTTCTCTGTTCTCATCAACAACATCCGGTTCCCTGGCCCATCCAACACATTACACACACACATGTACGTGCATATGTGTCTGTGCGCTACAGTGTTTTATAAAGAACTGATTGCACCAATCTTGCTGTCTTTCAAGCTCCAGTAAAGACATATCCGTCAAAGCAATTACAGTTCAGTGGCAGCAGCAGCTCTCAGAGCCATGGTTCTGGAAACCTACAGCTATTTATCTTGAATAATTGTCAAATAAATAATGTGCATTCCCCCTTTTTACAGACTTTAAAAGCCAAGTTTTATAAACAGATTGAGATAAACTGCTCAGGGCAGACAGAGAAACAATAATCTACATGAATTATAATATTCCAATGTTGTTATGAGCTGCCGTGTCAGGATGAAATAGTGTGGCGCCTAACAGTGCTCTGAGAGGACTCATCTCTAACTCAGGTAAATACACAACTATAATAACACCACAGTAATAATGACACACACACACACACACACATTACACCTACCCCAACTCCTACCCAGCCAATCACAGTGATACCAGAGACACATCAAATTAAGATTAGAACATGCTAAATCAAGTATTTAATCTAATCTGGGCTCTGAGATTGGAGTCAGAACCCTTTCACCTCAGCGCCTACTAACTTACCTTTTCTAAATGAAAACCTGTTTTCCGAGTGGGTCTGTATCCGCCAAACTCTTAGTCATGTAGATAGAAGTTGCATTTACCCACAATTCTCAGATTATTACAGTCCCACCTGCTGACGTCATGTGTCACCTCTGTCAAGGTTGACATGACTCTGAGTCTCAGCAATTTTTGGAATAAAAACATAAATCCAAAATGGCACCCTATTCCCTATATAGTGCACTACTTTTGACCCTGGTCAAATGTCATTTGGACTTAGCCATTCCATTCTACTGACTGCTGATGACACCTCCTTGCCTGATATGTTCTGATGTTATTTATAGAATGATCCTCAGATATGATATGCCAATATTTTCAGCCGATATCAGAGGTTGAGTGGCAGGTAGCTGGTAGCACCTGTCACAATAGTGTCGAGTAGCATTTCAAGATCCTGAAGCTGACTATGCTGTTCACTATCATTAATATTGCATCAACAGAGAATTGGGGAAAGGGTCAATTGATTTGAGGCTATTCCATGCGAGAAATTGCCAAGAAACTGAAGATCTCGTACAACGCTGTGTACTACTCCCTTCACAGAACAAAGCAAACTGGCTCTAACCAGAATAGAAAGAGGAGTGGGAGGTCCTGGTGCAAAACTGAGAAAGAGGACAAGTACATTAGTGTCTAGTTTGAGAAACAGACACCTCACAAGTGCTCAACTGGCAGCTTCATTAAATAGTACCCGCAAAACACCAGTATCAATGTCAACAGTGAAGAGGCGCCTCTGGGATGCTGGCCTTCTGGTTAGAGCCAGATTGTGCTGTTCTGTGAAGCGAATAGTACACAGCGTTGTACACGATCTTCAGTTTCTTGGCAATTTCACACATGGAATAGCTTCATTTCTTAGAACAAGAATAGAGTTTCAGAAGAAAGCTCTTTGTTTCTGGCCATTTTGAGCCTGTAATCGAACCCACAAATGCTGATGCTCCAGATAATCAACTAGTCTAAAGACCAGTTTTATTGCTTCTTTAATCAGAACAACAGTTTTCAGCTGTGCTAACATAATTGCAAAAGGGTTTTCTAATGATCAATTAGCCTTTTAAAATGATAAACTTTGATTAGCTAACACAACGTGCCATTGGGACACAGGAGTGATGGTTGCTGATAAATGGGCCTCTGTAAGCCTATGTAGATATTTCATAAAAAAATCATCTGTTTCCAGCTACAATAGCCATTTTCAACATTAACAATGTCTACAGTGTATTTCTGATCAATTTGATGTTATTTTAACGGACCAAAAATGTGCTTTTCTTTCAAAAACAAGGACATTTCTAAGTGACACTAAACTGTGGAACGTTAGTGTATTTTGATTTGTTTAACACTTTTTTGGTAACTACATGATTCCATATGTCTTATTTCATAGTTTTGATGTCTTCACTATTATTCTACAATGTAGAACATAATAAAAATAAAGAAAAAACCCTGGGATGATTGTGTCCAAACTTTTGACTGGTACTGTATATTCGAGTCAGCCTGGATTGCGATGAGTGTGTGTGTGTGTGTGTGTGTGTGTCTGTGCGCTTCAGTGTTTTATAAAGAACTGATTGCACCAATCTGGCTGTCTTTCAAGCTCCAGTAAAGACATATCTGTCAAAGTAATTACAGTTCCATTCAGTGGCAGCAGCAGCTCTCAGAGCCATGGTTCTGGAAACCTACAGCTAATTATCTTGAATAATTGTCAAATAAATAAATCATGTGCTTTCCCCATTTTTACAGAGCCAGTGAACAAGCACACACACACACACACACACACACACACACACACACACACACACACACACACACACACACACACACACACACACACACACAGACACAGACACACACACACACACACACACACACACACACACAAACCTAAAACACATTTAATTGAGTATTAAGGGAGGAGTCATTGGCTTTAATGACCAATAGTTAAGAGAGACAGGAGACTACTATCAGATTGTGATTTAGAGGGACAGAGACACTGAGGGTAAGTCCTTAACTTTAGCCAAGTGACGTTAGTCATACCAGCCTTACAACCTATGGAGCATTATCCTTAACTTCAGCCTTCTAACCTGTAGAGCTTTACCCCTACTGCATCTAGCAACCACATAGGAAGCACATGTTTTACCAGTTCTGCCCTGTGACTCTCTCTGATGCATTTTGAACCAGGAGTTTGCAGTACAACAATCGACGACACAGTTTCCAACCTGCCTTGATGCACACCTTATATTAAATATTTGTTAGAAATCTGTAGCTACCAGAGTCATATAGTCATATATACTGTACATATGAGGCGTGATAACCAACTCTCTGCAGCCAGGCAGATCATACTGTAGTCATTTAGCTCCATATGATTTAAACAGCATTTATTTAGTCACACCTGGGCCCCTACTTTCCTCCTTTTATCTATGCTTGAGTCTCATTTCAGACTTTCCTCTCGACAGACTTTCCTTTTTGTCAGCAGGCTCTGAGAGCATGCTCTGAGAGGGGACAAGCGGAGAGAAGGGAAGGGAAGGAAAGACAGAGAGAGAGAGAGTTGGGCCAAAACAGCCTGAGGTTCAGAGCTGAAGGTCCTTTCTCCTACAACCAGCCATGCACAGTGTTACTTTCTCCTACAACCAGCCATGCACAGTGTTACTTTCTCCTACAACCAGCCATGCACAGTGTTACTTTCTCCTACAACCAGCCATGCACAGTGTTACTTTCTCCTACAACCAGCCATGCACAGTGTTACTTTCTCCTACAACCAGCCATGCACAGTGTTACTTTCTCCTACAACCAGCCATGCACAGTGTTACTTTCTCCTACAACCAGCCATGCACAGTGTTACTTTCTCCTACAACCAGCCATGCACAGTGTTACTTTCTCCTACAACCAGCCATGCACAGTGTTACTTTCTCCTACAACCAGCCATGCACAGTGTTACTTTCTCCTACAACCAGCCATGCACAGTGTTACTTTCTCCTACAACCAGCCATGCACAGTGTTACTTTCTCCTACAACCAGCCATGCACAGTGTTACTTTCTCCTACAACCAGCAATGCACAGTGTTACTTTCTCAATTCAATAACACGTGATTTGTTCAAAGGGACTGCAGCTTAGTCTGGTCCCCTGATCTGTTTGTGCTGTCTTGCCTCCTCCTATGGCATGTTTGGCAAAGACTCCAGACTTGACTGGCTTTATTGACAGGTCTATAAACTCACCCCTCTGAAGTTGCTTATAGCCTGGAAGAAGACTAGGTAGTTCTTGGAGGGGTCCAGGGGAGTGTTCCAGTAGCCGTTATAGGTGTGGTTGTCCCCTACGGTGAACGGAGTGGCCTCAGGGAGACTGGAGGGGGGCAGCTCAGCTGTGTAGTAGTGAGGCGTCCCCTTAGACTGGGCCTCCACCTGGGACGCTGGCACAGGGAAACAGTCTGAACCGCTACCCAGCTCCCTCCTCCTCCTCTTCCTCCTGATCCGCCTAGAACCGTCCTCTTCTACTACCACCACCTGGTATGCACTGGGGGGAGAGGAATGACAACAGACTGATAGGTGATAACTACGCTGGAAACAGTTGGCGATCTTAAAGTGGCAATCTGCAGTTGTTAAATCCATTTTTGGACTTGTAAAGGTGTTATATGTACCCATTGATTCGTGAAAATATAACTTATAAATGCCTCATGTGCTTAGTTCAACTGTCGTACCTCATCAGAATCCAAAATATACGCTTTTTTTACGACAATGTTTGTAAACAAAGTAAATGTAAACAAACACTGTATAACCTCAAAACATGGTTAAGACTATACTTTTGATATCTTGGATGGTCAGTCATTGCATCCATAGCCCTCTCTATGAATTTGAGAGTGTTTAAATTTTTCCAGGCCCATCCCTAAGCTTTATACTGAAACAGTGGTGAAGAGAATGCTTTATTGTTGTTTCAACTATGGATGGCCCCTTTAAGGTTACCAAAGACACTTCACAATTCAATAAATGTGAAATAACTAATAATAATAATAATTCCAATAACATGTTTATCCATAACACTATTTTTATAAGTGCTACAGTGAGCAACATGGTAGACATGAGTGACAGTTGTGTGAGGTCTATTACTGTGGTTAATACTGTGACTGTACCTGACTGGTGCTCCTCTGCCCAGCGCAGGTCTCAGCAGCACAGTGATGGTACTCTCTGACTCACTGAGTGGGGCTGGGACATCCTCATAGTCAAACACTGGGGCTGACAGAGGGAGCAGAGAGGGGGAGGGAGGAGGGTTTGGGGTGGGGGTAGAGATTGAGAAGAGAGGGGGAGAAGAGGGAGAGAAAGAGGTGGAGCAGGGAAGTGTGGGTGTGTGAGAGAATAAGAGACAGAGAAAGAGAAAGAAAATGAGAGAGTAAATAACAATTAAAAATCATATACAGTCATTCGATAAATATTTGGACATTGACCAAGTTCTTATCATTTTGGCTCTGTATGCCACCAGAATGGATTTGAAAGGAAACAATCAAGATGAGCTAAAAGTGCAGACTTTCGGCTGTAATTGGAGGTAATTTACATCCATATCGGGTGAACGGTGTAGGAATTACAGCACTTTTTACATGTGGTACCCCCAATTTTAGGGGCTCAAAAGTAATTGGACAAACGAACATGATCATAAATTAAATTGTGAGTTTTAATACTTGGTTGCAAATCCTTTGCAGTCAATGACTGCCTGAAGTCTGGAACCAATAGACATTACCAGATGCTGGGTTTCTTCCCCGGTGATGCTCTGCCAGGCCTTTACTGCAGCTGTCTTCAGTTCATGCTTGTTCTTGGGGCGTTTTGCCTTCAGCAAGTGAAATGCATGCTCAATTGGATTCAGGTCATTTGATTGACTTGGCCATTGCAGAACATTCCACTTCTTTGTATTGGGTTGCTTTCGCAGTATTCTTCGGGTCATTGTCCATCTGCACTGTGAAGCGCCATCCAATGAGTTTTGAAGCATTTGGCTGAATCTGAGCAGATAATATAGTTTTGAACACTTCAGAATTCATCCTGCTGCTTCTGTCAGCAGTCACATCATGAATACAAGGGAACCAGTTCCATTGGCATCCATACATGCCCACGCCATAACACTACCTCCTCCATGATTCACAGATGAGGTGGTATGCTTCGGATAATGAGCAGTTCCTTCCCTTCTCCATACTCTTCTCTTCCCATCATTCTGGTACAAGTTGATCTTTGTCTCATCTGTCCATAGGATGTTGTTCCAGAACTGTACAGGCTTTTTTAGATGTTGTTTGGCAAACTAATCTGGTCTCCCTGTTTTTGAGGCTTACCAATGGTTTACATCTTGTGGTAAACCATCTGTATTTACTCTGGTGAAGTCTTCTCTTGATTGTTGACTTTGACACAGATATGCCTACCTCCTGGAGGGTGTTCTTGATCTGGCCCACTGTTGTGAAGGGGTTTTTCTTCACCAGGGAAAGAGTACTTCTTTCATCAACCACAGTTGTTTTCCGTGGTCTTCTGGGCATTTTGGTGTTCCTGAGCTCACCAGTGCGTTCTTTTTTTAAAAGAATGTACCACATTGTTGATTTGGCCACACCTAATGTTTTTGCTATCTCTCTGATGGGTTTGTTTTGATTTCTCAGCCTAATGATGGCTTGCTTCACTGGCAGTGTGTCACGCCCTGACCTTAGAGAGCCTTTTTATTTCTCTATTTGGTTAGGTCACGGTGTGATTAGGGTGGGCATTCTAGTTTTTCTACCTCTTTGTTGGCCGGGTATGGTTCCCAATCAGAGGCAGCAGTCTATCGTTGTCTCTGATTGGGGATCTTACTTAGGCAGCCTTTTCCCAACTTTAGTTTGTGGGATCTTGTTTTTGTGTAGCTGCCTGTGAGCAGCCCAGAACGTCACGTTTTGTTTGTGCTTGTTTGTTTTGTTTGGTGAGTTTCGATTTATTAAAATATGTGGAACTCCACGCACGCTGCGCCTTGGTCCATTCATTTCGACGAGTGTGACACAGTGACAGCTCTTTGGACTTCATATTGAGGGTTAACAGCAACAGATTCCAAATGCAAATGCCACACTTGAAATCAACTCCAGACGTTTTATCTGCTTACTTGTAAATTAACTAATGAGGGAATAACACACACCTGGTCATGAAACAGCTGAGCAGCCAATTGTCCAAATAGTTTTGGTACCTTAAAAGGGGGGGACGTATATAAAAAAAAGCTGAAATTCCTACACCGTTCAACCGATTTGGATGTAAATACCCTCAAATTAAAGCTGAAAGTTTTCATATTCATTATTTATTTCAACTCCAATATGCTGTGGTATACAGCTAAAATAATAATAACTTGGTCAATGTCCAAATATTTATGGACCTGACAGTATAGCACAGGAAGTGAGATAAAACTGTTATTCACATAGACAGCAAGAAGGACATTCCCATAGTTATTCACAGGGACGATAGGAATCCCCTGTAATTAGGACACATCTCACAGCCACACCCCCATGAACAAGACTGTAGACTGGATCAACAATACTGTGATGAGCGCCAGTGAACATACACACGCACACACACACCCAATTGTGTTCCCATTTCTGTTTACCGTTAAAAGACAATTAGCAAGGGAGCAGCCAGGCAATAAAAAAACATGAGGTTTCATAGTAAAGAAAGATGATTATTAATCAGCTAAACCAACAGCCTCTGAAATTAAGGTAGACTCAGCGTAATGACATTGCCACAAGCAGCACCACAGATATTGAGATTAGCAAAATACAAGACTTGGCTCTCACAAAGTCACACTGCGCATGTGCAGGGGTCCGATTCACGCTGTTTACAGCATGGTAGACAGGGAACCAAAACAGGGGAGAAGTTGAGCCAGGCGCTTCAGTGATCTTAGTTGTTGCAGAAATTGTTACCTGGTGTTGTCTTTCATTTTGGGTCAGAAAACTATGTGAGAACATCAATGTACTCATAAACACCTCATTATAAAATGTACTCATATACACACACACGTACGAGAGCATGCATGAACATATACACCTGAGAGAGAGAGAGAGAGAGGCTGAGAGAGAGAGAGAGAGAGAGAGAGAGAGAGAGAGAGAGAGCGAGGCTGAGAGAGAGGGAGATAGAGCGAGGCTGAGAGAGAGAGAGAGACAGAGAGACAGAGAGAGAGAGAGAGAGAGTGAAAGAGAGTGAAAGAGAGTGAAAGAGAGTGAAAGAGAGAGAGAGAGAGAGAGAGAGAGAGAGAGAGAGAGAGAGAGAGAGAGAGAGAGAGAGAGAGAGAGAGAGAGAGAGAGAGAGAGAGAGAGAGAGAGAGAGAGAGAGAGAGAGAGAGAGAGAGAGAGAGAGAGAGAGAGATGAGACAGGTCAGAGGAGACAGTTGCAGTACTTTGTCCACTGCAGCTCACAGGTCAAGGGTCAAGCACTGACTGGGGTTCAATAGAGGAGACCTGTACAACCACACAAAAGTTAAGGAGAAAGACTGAGCCAGTGGGATTTACTTAATACTTTAAAGCCACAATCTGTAATTTGTTTTACAGTCAAATGCTTCATTAATTGAAATGCCAATGAACAGCAGTGACTTTTGCAGAAGGTACCTTTAAAGGGGTGGAAAAGCCATTAATTAGTCCAAGGTGCAAAAGATTATTCTTGATTCGAAGCTGAAATACAATCGGACACCCAGGGGTTGTTATTGTCAGGTGCTTTAGAAAAGTGTAACAGTTTCAGAAAGCTCCCACACTGCTAGGAAATTATCATAAATTATCATTCCGGACTTGCTGTGAAAGGAGGTTGCAACGCAGGTTGCATTCCGACCAGAAATACGACTTTCCCGAATTGGATCCTTTGTTCGTACACAACAAGGCAATTTAACTTATCCCAGAAGCTGCTCCAAGACGCCGCTGGCGGAGACGCGGTATTCGGAGTGGACTTCTAGTCCGACTCAGGAATCGTGCACACCATCCACCGCTTGCAAATATATAACTGGCTAGTGTTCAGTCCCTGGACAATAAAGTAGACAAGCTCAGGGCAAGGTACTCCTTTCAGAGAGACATCAGGGACTGTGACATACTCTGTTTCATGGAATCATGGTTCTCTCCGGATATACTGTCCCCGTCCATACAGCCAGCTGGGATCTCGGTACATTACGCAGGAATAAAACACTCCGGGAAGAAGAAAGGTGTGATTGTGATACCGTACAGGAACTCAAGTCCTTTCGTTCACCAGACCTAGAATACCTCTCAATCAAATGCTGACCGTATTGCCTCCCAAGATAATTATCTTCGGTTATAGTCACAGACGTGTATATTACCCCTCAAGCCGATACCACAACGGTCCTCAAGGAGCTACACTGGACTTTGTGCAAACTGGAAACCGCATATCCTAGTCCGCATTTGTTGTAGCTGGGGACCTTAACAAAGCAAATTTGAGGAAAACGCTAAGTTCTATCAACATATTGCCTGTAGTACTCGCATGTCAAAAATTCTCTACAAATGTTACTCTCCCTTCCGGGATGGCTACAGGGCACCCCCGCACCCTCCCTTTGGCAAATCAGATCACAACTCCATTCTGATCCTCACTTTCTATAGATAGAATCTCAAAAAGGAAGCACCCGTGCTAAGGTCTATTCAACTCTGGTTTGACCAATCGGAATCCATGCTTCAAGATTGTTTTGATCACTCGGACTGGGATATGTTCTGAGTTGCCTCTGAGAATAACATTGACGTATACACTGACACAGTGACTGAGTTCATCAGGAAGTGTATAGGTGATGTTGTTCCCACTGTGACTAGTAAAACCTACCCAAACCAAAAACCATAAACTGAAAGCGCGAAACATCGCATTAAACCATGGCAAGGTGACTGGGAATACGGTCGCATACAAACAGTGCAGCTATGCCCTCCGTAAGGCAATCAAACAGGAAAAACGTCAGTACAGTACAGAATCAAAGTGGAATCGCAATTCAATGGCTCAAACACAAGACTTATGTGGCAGGGACTCCAGAAAATCACGAATTACAAAGGGAAACCAGCCACGTCACGGACACCAACGTCTTGTTCCCAGACAAGTTAAACACCTTCTTCGCCAGCTTTGAGGGTAGCGCAGAGCCACTGAGGACTGTGAGCTCCCGTTCTCCATGGCCAACGTGATTAAGACATTTAAGCGTGTTAACCCTCCCAAGGCTGTCGGCCCAGACGGCGTCACTACACGCGTCCTCGGAGAATGTGCAGACCAGCTGGCAGGAGTGTTTACGGACATATTCAATCTCTCCCTATCTCAGTCTGCTGTCCCCAATTGCTTCAAGATGTCCACAATTGTTCCTGTAGGCTAATTAGGATCACACAGTGCATTCTGAAACTATTCAGACCCTTGCTATGAGAATCGAGCTCAGGTGCATCCTGTTTCCATAGATCATCCTTGAGATGTTTCTACAACTTGCCTGGAGTCCACCTGTGGTATATTCAATTGATTGGACATTATTTGGAAAAGCACACACCTGTCTATACAACGCCCCACAGTTGACAGTGGATGGCAGAGCAAAAACCAAGCCATGAGGTTGAAGGAATTGTCTGTAGAGCTCCGAGACAGGATTGTGTCAAGGCAAAGATCTGGGGAAGGATACCAAAACATTTCTGCAGCATTGAAGGTCCCCAAGAATACAGTGGCCTCAATCATTCTTAAATGGAAGAAGTTTAGAACCAGAGACTCTTCCTAGAACTGGCCACCCGGCCAGAGTCATGGTGGAGAAGGGCCTTGTTCAGGGAGGGGACCAAGAACCCGATGGTCACTCTGACAGAGCTCCTGAGTTCCTCTGTGGAGATGGGAGAACCTTCCAGAAAGACAACCGTCTCTGCAGCACTCCACCACTCAGGCCTTTATGGTAGAGTGGCATGACGGAAGCCACTCCTCAGTAAAAGGCACATGACAACCTGCTTGGAGTTTGCCAAAAGGCACCGAAAGACACTCAGACCATGAGAAACAAGATTATCTGGTCTGATGAAACCAAGAATGAACTTTTTGGCCTAATGCCAAGCGTCTTGTCTGGAGGAAACCTGGCACCTTCCCTACGGTGAAGCATGGTGGTGGCAGCATCATGTTGTTGGGATGTTTTTCAGAGGCAGGGACTGAGAGACTAGTCAGGGTTGAGGGAAAGATAAACGGAGCAAAGTACAGAGAGTTCCTGATGAAAACCTGCTCCAGACCACTCAGAACCTCAGACTGGGGTGAAGGTTCACCTTCCAACAGGACAACAACCCTAAGCACACAGCCAAGACAATGCAGGAGTGGATTTGTGACGAGTCTCTGAATGTCCTTAAGTTGCCCAACTTGAACCCGACCGCACATCTCTGTAGAGAACTGAAAAAATCTGTGCAGCGACGCTCCCCATCCAACCTCACAGAACTTGAGAGAATCTGCAGAGAAGAATGAGAGAAACTCCCCAAATACAGGTGTGCCAAGCTTGCAGCGTCATACCCAAGACCAAAGGAGCTTCAAGAAAGTAAATGGTCTGAATACTTACAGTATGTAAATGTCATATTCTTTGTATTTTTTATTTACACATTTGCAAACATTTCTAAAAACCTGTTTTTCCTTTTTCATTATGGGGTATTGTGTGTAGATTGATGAGGAAAAAAATAGATTTAATACATTTTAGAATGAGGCTGTAACGTAACAAAATTTGGAACAAGTTAAGGGGTTTGAATACTTTCCAAATGCACTGTATCACCTCCACCTTACCCGACACCCTAGACCCACTTCAATTTGAATACCGCTCCAATAGATTCACAGGCTCCCTGTTCACTCATGACTGCTTAGTCACGCACACCTCCAACTCAATCATCAAGTTTGCAGATGACAGAACAGTAATAGGCTGATTACCAACAATGATGAAACAGCCTCCAGGGAGGAGGTGAGGGCCCTGGTGGAATGGTGCTCGGAAAATAACCTCCCCTTTAACGTCAACAAAACAAAGGAGCTGATCGTGAACTTCAGGAGACAGCAGAGGGAGCACGCCCCCATCCACATTGACGGGACTGCAGTGGAGAAGGTGAAAAGTACACATCACTGACAATCTGAAATGGCCCAACCACACAGAGGTGTGGTGAAGAAGGTGCAATAGCGACTCTTCAACCTCAGGAGGCCCCTAACACCCTCAAAAACTTTTACAGATGCACCATTGAGAGCATCCTGTCAGGCTGTATCACCGCCTGGTACCGCAACTGCACCGCCCGCAATCGTAGGGCTCTCCAGAGGGTGGTGGTGCGGTCTTCCCAGCACATCACCGGGGACACACTTTCTGACCTGCAGGACACCTACAGCACCCGATGTCACAGGAAGGCCAGAAAGATCATCAAGGACATGAACCACCCTAGCGACGACCTGTTCACCCCGCTATCATCCAGAAGGTGAGGTAAGTACAGGTGATCAAAGCTGGGACAGAGAGACTGAAAAACAGCTTCTATCTCAAAGCCATCAGACTTTTAAATAGCCATCAGTAGCCGGCCCCCACCCAGTACCATAACCTGAACTTGGTCACTGTCACTAGCCGGCTACCACCCGGTCACTCATAGGTACTAAGGCCCTATGTACATACTGTAGACATGGAGTCACTGGTCACTTTAATAATGGAACACTGGTCACATACTGTTTTACTCATTTCATCTGTATATACTGTATTCTACTGTATTCCACTCAATGCCACTCCAACATTTCTCACCCTAAAATGTATACAGTGGGGAGAACAAGTATTTGATACACTGCCGATTTTGCAGGTTTTCCTACTTACAAAGCATGTAGAGGTCTGTAATTTTTAACATAGGTACACTTCAACTGTGAGAGACGGAATCTAAAACAAAAATCCAGAAAATCACATTGTATGATTTTTAAGTAATTCATTTGCATTTTATTGCATGTCATAAGTATTTGATCATCTATCAAACAGTAAGAATTCCGGCTCTCACAGACCTGTTAGTTTTTCTTTAAGAAGCCCTCCTGTTCTCCACTCATTACCTGTGTTAACTGCACCTGTTTGAACTCGTTACCTGTATAAAAGACACCTGTCCACACACTCAATCAAACAGACTCCAACCTCTCCACAATGGCCAAGACCAGAGAGCTGTGTAAGGATATCAGGGATAAAATTGTAGACCTGCACAAGGCTGGGATGGACTACAGGACAATAGGCAAGCAGCTTGGTGAGAAGGCAACAACTGTTGGTGCAATTATTAGAAAATGGAAGAAGTTCAAGATGACGGTCAATCACCCTCGGTCTGGGGCTCCATGCGAGATCTCACCTCGTGGGGCATCAATGACCATGAGGAAGGTGAGGGATCAGCCCAGAACTACACGGCAGGACCTGGTCAATGACCTGAAGAGAGCCGGGACCACAGTCTCAAAGAAAACCATTAGTAACACACTACGCCGTCATGGATTAAAATCCTGCAGGGCACGCAAGGTCCCCCTCATCAAGCCAGCGCATGTCCAGGCCCATCGGAAGTTTGCCAATGACCATCTGGATGATCCAAAGGAGGAATGGGAGAAGGTCATGTGGTCTGATGAGACAAAAATATAGCTTTTTTGGTCTAAACTCCACTCGCCATGTTTGGAGGAAGAAGAAGGATGAGTACAACCCCAAGAACACCATCCCAACCGTGAAGCATGGAGGTGGAAACATCATTCTTTGGGGATGCTTTTCTGCAAAGGGGACAGGACGACTGCACCGTATTGAGGGGAGGATGGATAGGGCCATGTATCGCAAGATCTTGGCCAACAACCTCCTTCCCTCAGTAAGAGCATTGAAGATGGGTCGTGGCTGGGTCTTCCAGCATGACAACGACCCGAAACACACAGCCAGGGCAACTAAGGAGTGGCTCCGTAAGAAGCATCTCAAGGTCCTGGAGTGGCCTAGCCAGTCTCCAGACCTGAACCCAATAGAAAATCTTTGGAGGGAGCTGAAAGTCCGTATTGCCCAGCGACAGCCCCGAAACCTGAAGGATCTGGAGAAGGTCTGTATGGAGGAGTGAGCCAAAATCCCTGCTGCAGTGTGTGCAAACCTGGTCAAGAACTACAGGAAACGTATGATCTCTGTAATTGCAAACAAAGGTTTCTGTACCAAATATTAAGTTCTGCTTTTCTGATGTATCAAATACTTACGTCATGCAATAAAATGCAAATTAATTACTTAACAATCATACAATGTGATTTTCTAGATTTTTGTTTTAGATTCCGTCTCTCACAGTTGAAGTGTACCTATGATACAAATTACAGACCTCTACATGCTTTGTAAGTAGGAAAACCTGCAAAATCGGCAGTGTATCAAATACTTGTTCTCCCCACTGTATATCTCTTAATTCCATTATTTTACTTTTAGATGGTGTGTATTGTTGTGAATGGTTAGATACTACTGCACAGTTAGAGCTAGGAACTCATTTTGCTACACCGGCAATAACATCTGCTAAATATGAGTATGAAACCAATAAAAACTGATTTGATTTGATTTAAAACATCACAAAAATAAGTATGGGATACTTTGCAAGCTTGGTGTGTGGGAGAAGGGAACTTATTTTCTTTGAACAAGACCCAGGAATCATATCATGTATGCTATCCTGATGCAGTGAAAAAGTATGAAAAATAATCAACAAATTAAGTAAGCTTTATGCAACATCTTTGTGTGGACCTAGCACATTTTTCCTTCCACAGAATCTGAGCACCAGTCAGTCATATCTCTCAGGCCAGAACAAGGAACAAGTGATCAAGTCAAACCCACAGCAACGCTTCTAGTCTACCCCCAGTACCAGCCCCCAGTCCCAGCCCCCAGTCCCAGCCCCCAGTCCCAGCCCCCAGCCCCAGCCCCCAGTCCCAGCCCCCAGTCCCAGCCCCCAGTCCCAGCCCCCAGTCCCAGCCCCAGCCTCAGCCCCCAGCCTCAGCCCCCAGCCTCCGCCGTCAGCCCCCAACCTCAGCCCTAACCCCAGAGGCGGTCAGCGCTCATGCCACACACCCTCACCGGAGATGTTGGTGGTGATCTCAGTGAGGGCGGTCTGCCCGAAGCCCTTGGCGGTGCGAGCTCTAACAGACACCAGGTAGGTGGTGCCGGGGTGTAGGCCAGAGAACATGTGGTATGTCTCGTTCCTCAGCTTGGAGACAGTACGGCGAGGGCCCGGTACGTTGATACCTGGGTCGGATGACTCGATGCCCTGGTAACTGATCTGGAAACCGTGAACAAAACACAGACAAATATGATCACAATGTGGTGTGGTAAGACTGTTGTTGCTGTAAACAGATTTAGGAACAGGGAACAAAACACAAACCATAGAATCACAATGAGTAGTCCCCGCTTACAAACTGTGAACATAAAGTAATCACGGCGAGATTTGATTCTGCTTCCTGAGATCATACAATAGGTGTTGTTGTTAGTGTTATTGTTGTTGGATGAGAGAGATGTTTTGCTGTGGGTTGTTTCAATGTTGGGAGTCAAGCAGCGATATATCTACAAATAAGCAGGTGTTACTGTGCCTCTGACTGTGTCTGTGCCTGCCTGCCTGCCTGCCTTGCACCCCCACCCACAGTGACTCCACCACGCAGCCCAAAATGAGATAATTTCTGTCACTCCTGAAGGAAGAACTCAGAACGTCTCCTCTGTCACTACACAGACAACCAACAGACACCCCAATTATTTCTGCTGTTGTTATTTTCTGCTTCACTCTCTCCTTTTCTTTCTCAGAGATCCTGTTTGCAGTGCCTCTCTCTTCTCCCTCTTCTAACATTCCTCTCACCTCTCTTATCTTTATTCTTTCCCTCTCTCTCCTCCCCCTCTCTCTTCTCTATCCTCTCCCCAGGCAGCTTTGACACATCCCAGTTTCTCATTCTCCTCTCTCCTGATTCAACCGTCTATTCTCACTCCTCCATACCGCCCCTCTTTCACTCTCTGCCTAAATTCATCTTCTCACTTCTCTTCATCTTCTCCTATAGCTTCTTTAGTTTTCCTTTCTCCATATCTTCAGTCTCTTTTCCATTTCACCTTTAATATCTATTCCAACAGCTTCTTCCTTCCCTTTCCCTCATTCTATCTATCAGGATTTCTCCATCTCACTATTTACATGTCTCTTCCTTTTCATCACACTCTCTTTCTGTCAGAGCAGACTCGTCAGGCCCAGACCTGTCTCTGTCTGGACATCTTTCATTCATTCAGCATTGTCACCGCAGCCTGCCTGACTGCCGGATAAAACGACAGACACTCGCCAGACTGCCATGCAGACCTAATCCATCCATAGCTTATTCTAGGCTTTTGAAGAGTAGTTACATTTCTCCAGCTAAATATTGGCAGAAAAGCTAAATATGACTGTGGCTTGATTAGTGTTAATAGCTAAAGTCTTTCTGTCCACTTAATGTACAGAAATCTCTGTATGCTCTAAGAGTTGGCTACAGAGGTCTGTGGCAGGCAATCAGAGACATATATACAAGCTGTCACGTTCTTGACCTATTTTTATGTTATTTTGATTATGTTTAGTTGGTCAGGGCGTGAGTTGGGGTGGGCATTGTATGTTGTGTGTGTTTTGTTTAGTCCATGGGTGTTGTATTGTGTATGGGATAGATAATTGTGAGGTTGTCTAGTTATGTCTATGGCTGCCTAGATTGGGTCTCAATCAGAGACAGCTGTCATTCATTTGTCTCTGATTGGGAGCCATATTTAAGGTAGCCATAGGCAGTAGGCTTTTGTGGGTAGTTGTCTTGTTTAACGTTTGTTGCTTGTCTGTGCACTTGCGTTATTTAGCTTCACGATCATTTGTTGTTTTTTGTTTGTTTGTATAGTGTTTTCGTTTCATGTTCATCTTCGTTCATTTATTAAAAGAAGATGGCTTATTTTCCTCATGCTGCGTTTTGGTCCGAATCTCTTCCACACGATCGTGACAGAACTACCCACCACAACAGGACCAAGCGGATTGAGGAAGGAGAAAAGGAACTAAAACAATGGAGAGAAGAGGAATGGAGTTGGGAGCAAATTTTCAATGGAGAAGGACCCTGGGCTAAGGTTGGTGTGAATCGCCGCTTGCGGGAGGAGAAGAAGGCAGCCACAGCCCAGGAGCGCTGGTATGAGGAGGCAGCACGTAAGAGAGGCTGGAAGCCCGAGAGGCTCACCCAAAAATTTCTTGGGGGGGGGGGGCTAAAGGGGAGTGTGGCGAAGCCGGGTTGGATACCTGAGCCAACTCCCCGGGCTTACCGTGGAGTAAGAGGGCGTCGTACTGGTCAGACACCGTGTTATGCGGTAAAGCGCACGGTGTCCCCAGTACGCGTGCTTAGCCCAGTGCGGGCTATTCCACCTTGCCGCACTGGGAGGGCTAGGTTGGGCATCGAGCCGGATGCCATGAAGCCGGCCCAACGTATCTGGCCTCCAGTACGTCTCCTCGGGCCGGTGTACATGGCACCGGTCTTACAGGTGGTGTCCCCGGTTCGCCTGCATAGCCCAGTGCGGGCTATTCCACCTCGCCGCACTGGTAGGGCTACGGGGACCATTCAACCTGGTAAGGTTGGGGAGGCTCGGTGCTCAAGAGCACGTGTCCTCCTTCACAGTCCGGTATATCCGGCGCCACCTTCCCACCCCAGCTCAGTACCACCAGTGCCTACACCACGCACCAGGCTTCCAGTGCATCTCCAGAGCCCTGTTCCTCCTCCACGCACTCTCCCTATGGTGCGTGTCTCCAGCCCAGTGCCTCCAGTTCCGGCACCACGCACCAAGCCTCCTGTGCGTCTCCAGAGCCCTGTACGCACTGTTCCTTCTCCCCGCACTCGTCCTGAGGTGCGTGCCCTCAGCCCGGTACCTCCAGTTCCGGTACCACGCACCAGGCCTAGAGTGCGCCACGAGAGTCCAGTGTGCCCTGTTGTTGTTCCCCGCACTAGCCTGAAGGTGCGTGTCCTTAGCCCGGTACCTCCAGTTCCGGTACCACGCACCAGGCCTACAGTGCGTCTCAGCCGGCCAGAGTCTGCCGTCTGCCCAGCGGCGCCTGAACTGCCCGTCTGCCCAGCGGCGCCTGAACTGCCCGTCTGCCCAGCGGCGCCTGAACTGCCCGTCTGCCCAGCGGCGTCTGAACTGCCCGTCTGCCCTACGCCGTCTGAACTGTCCGTCTGCCATGAGCCTGCAAAGCCGCCCGTCTGCCATGAGCCTGCAAAGCCGCCCGTCTGCCATGAGCCTACAGAGCCGTCCGCCAGACAGGAGCCGCTAGAGCCTTCCGCCAGACCGGATCAGCCAGAGCCTTCCGCCAGACCGGATCAGCCAGAGCCTTCCGCCAGACCGGATCAGCCAGAGCCTTCCGCCAGACCGGATCAGCCAGAGCCTTCCGCCAGACCGGATCAGCCAGAGCCTTCCGCCAGACCGGATCAGCCAGAGCCTTCCGCCAGACCGGATCAGCCAGAGCCGTCAGCGAGCCATGACCAGCCAGAGCCGTCAGCGAGCCATGACCAGCCAGAGCCGTCAGCCAGCCATGACCAGCCAGAGCCGTCAGCCAGCCATGACCAGCCAGAGCCGTCAGCCAGCCATGACCAGCCAGAGCCAGCCAGCCAGGATCCGCCAGCCAGCCCGGAGCTGCCGTCCCTCAGCCCGGAGCTGCCGTCCCTCAGCCCGGAGCTGCCGTCCCTCATCCCGGTGCTGCCCCTTATCCCGATGCTGCCCCTTATCCCGATGCTGCCCCTTCAGTTAGGTGGGTTTAGTTGGAGGGTGGTCATTGGGGGGGGGATACGGAAGCGGGGAGTGACTATGGTGGTGTGGGGGCAGCGTCC
The DNA here is from genome assembly GCF_045679555.1 of Salvelinus alpinus. Taxonomy (NCBI): domain Eukaryota; kingdom Metazoa; phylum Chordata; class Actinopteri; order Salmoniformes; family Salmonidae; genus Salvelinus; species Salvelinus alpinus. Next base: position 20,051,247 of record NC_092111.1, read on the forward strand.
AGAGCCGGAGCCACCACCGTGGACAGATGCCCACCCAGACACTCCCCTAGACTTTTGGTGGTGCGTTCGGAGTACGCACCTTGAGGGGGGGGGTTATGTCACGTTCCTGACCTATTTTTATGTTATTTTGATTATGTTTAGTTGGTCAGGGCGTGAGTTGGGGTGGGCATTGTATGTTGTGTGTGTTTTGTTTAGTCCATGGGTGTTGTATTGTGTATGGGATAGATAATTGTGAGGTTGTCTAGTTATGTCTATGGCTGCCTAGATTGGGTCTCAATCAGAGACAGCTGTCATTCATTTGTCTCTGATTGGGAGCCATATTTAAGGTAGCCATAGGCAGTAGGCTTTTGTGGGTAGTTGTCTTGTTTAACGTTTGTTGCTTGTCTGTGCACTTGCGTTATTTAGCTTCACGATCATTTGTTGTTTTTTGTTTGTTTGTATAGTGTTTTCGTTTCATGTTCATCTTCGTTCATTTATTAAAAGAAGATGGCTTATTTTCCTCATGCTGCGTTTTGGTCCGAATCTCTTCCACACGATCGTGACACAAGCCAGTGGATGCTCCTCAGAGGAGGAAGGGGATGACCATCCTCCTCAGTGAATTTCATACTATAGTAAATATAATCACATATCACCAAATAATTGATTAAAACACACTGTTTTGCAATGAATGTCTACAGTAGCCTGAACAGCACTCTGTAGGGTAGCACTATTGTGTAGCCGGAGGACAGCTACCTTCCGTCCTCCTCTTGGTACACTGACTTCAATACAAAACCTATGAGGCTCTTGGTTCTCATCCCCTTCCATTGACTTACACAGTAATTATGACAACTTCTGGAGGACATCCCCAAACCTATTAGAGCTCTTGCAGCATGAACTGACATGTTTTCCACCCAGTCAAAGGATCAGAGAATTAATCTAGTACTGAAAGCATAAGCTATAGCTAGATAGCACTGCAGTGCATAAAATGTGGTGAGTAGTTGCCTCAAAGAAAGAGAAAGACAATAGTTGAACAGTTTTCAAAAAAGATTTGTTTTTAAATGAAGGAGAAGCAAGAGAGAGAGAGATTGTCATTTATTTATTTTTACTTTCAGTTTCACTTACTTAGCTAGCAAATGCAGCTGGCTAGTTTAGTTACTCAAACACCCGGATTAAACAGAGGGGTATTAGATAGCTGGCTATGACTAGCCCACACAACACTGGAACTCTTCCAACCTAAGGTAAGCTTTTAGTTTTATTAATTTAATGCCACCGGGGACTGCCCGTGTAACACTGTTACACTGTAACATAACTGCATGATTGTAGTGGGTCTACTAACGCATTAGTTCTATTAGCTATGTTGACTAGGACGTTACTTTAGCTAATATGGGGACAAAGATGTAGGCTGTGTGTAGCGGTTATGACATGGTTTGGCTTGGAAAGGTTTTTTCGCCTGGTCACATACAGCTGATGTTTTGTTCATTGAAGTCCACAAACGAAGGGAAAGGGTGAGAGGGAATACAACGTGACTGCTATGAAAGTGAACTGTGTTTATTAGTGAACAAGGGTGTATGCATTCCGCCGATTCTGCTGAAAATCGTGTCTTCAACGGAAGCGAACAAAATAGGGATAAAAATACCTGAATTTGTCCAATAGAAACTCTTGTTTGCAACTGTTGGACTAATGATTACACCCTAGATAAGCTAGATGCACGCAAGAGTGTGCAAGGTGGTGTTGAAAGTGTCACTGTCTGTCCATGTGTCACTGTCTGTCATCTCAAATATTTCTCTCCACCTGTGTGGACCTAAGTTGTAAACCTTCATTCATGGGCTAGGTTGTAGCAACCTCATGATGGGTATAGGGAAAATTTGAGTATCATGTAGTAGCCTAAACCTATCGCTGTTATATTGAACAGTATGAATGGAATATGAATGACAGTCATCCAACATGCTCTAATAGAAATAAGGCCATAAATGGCACTGACAGCCACTGATACATATACATAAATAATTTGCCCCATGTGAAAGCATCTTTTAGGCAAATAAGTAATTATACTGCTTGTCTCTATATAATTGCAGGGCTGCAGTCAGAGGCTCAGAGGCTCTACTAGCCTCATTAGCATAGGAGCATATACAGAGACCTGCACTGTGGCGAGGGAGAGAGAGAGAGAGAGAAAGAGAGAGAGACAGAGAGAGAGATAGAGAGAGAGAGACAGAGAGAGAGAGAGAGAGAAAGAGAGAGAGAGAAAGAGAGAGAAAGAGAGAGAGAGAGAGAGAGACAGAGACAGAGACAGAGACAGGGAGAGAGACAAAGAGAGAGAGAGAGCGAGAGAAGCCTCCTCTCCCTGCTCTCTTACTCTCTCTCTCTCTTCCTGCGCTCTCTTTGTTATTTGAAGCGTCCTGACATCAAGGGGTCTCTTCTCGACATTGTCTGCTGGCGCTACACACCACCCAGGCAGAGGAGCTGTGGGTGTATGCAGAGAAGAGTTCCCGGCAGGATATTTCTAGTACCCTTCATTTGAGAGGAAGAGAGGATACATTCCCTATTAATGACCATGGCACATGTCTGTACTGCACGGGAAGGCAACTGGATTCAGTCGCGAGCCAATTTTTGTTGAAGTGGAGGGTTTATGGGCCAGGACCATAATTTGTACACTGCAAATTGAGCACAACTAAGCCCAAAAAGAGATTGAATTTGAAAATAACAATAATTTTATGCATTGAGACACAATCATGTCTCTTTTTTTATTTGTGGGAGTAATTGAGTAACAGATTTCCGAAATTAAACACATTGTTTGCTGAACACCTTGTGATTAGTATTTTTTTACCCAAAACTACCCCCCCCCACACAAAAAAACAACAACAACACAACAACACACTCTTCTGTGTCAAGCTGATGGAAATTAGAGACAGATAGAGATAAATCTCAATAAAATAAGCACAAATTATGAATTGAGAAAAAAAGAGAAAGATAGAGATTAAGATTGATCTCGAGATAGATATGTGATCGCAAAAAGGCAGACGGGAAAGTTGAGGGCATGTTCCATACCTCATACTGTGTGATGACCCCATTGGGCTCCACAGGCTCCTCCCACTTCAGAAAAATCATATCGTCCAATGGGGTGAAGGTCAGTGACTCTGGGGCGACGCCACCAGGAACTGGAAGAGAAAACACAACAGCATTCTGAGAGAACCCTCTGGTGATTGAATAGGGGGTCCTATAGGAAGGAAGTGACTAATTATATCCGGTTTCCAGCCCTAAAGACAGGCAAACTGATTTCAGGACCAGAAGATTTGATGACTGTGTGCCTGGGTGCAAGCGTGCATGTGTGTTTACGTGTACATCTGTGTCTGATTGAAAGACGCTGCTGCTACAGTTCATGCAAGTTTCGTCAACTAACAGACTGTCTGATAGTCTCTCTGGCTCTGAGACTGTGTCTCAGGCAGATAGAGTCTGGAGCACTGCCTTGTGGCTGACAGTTAAACCTGCTGTATCCTTTCTCTCTCTCCACAACAGCCCTGCGAGGAGCAGAGGACAACAGCCGCAGTGTAATGGCAGGGCAAACAAGAAATCCAAATGGGTCTGAGACTTTGTCTGAGACAGGGACTCTTGTTTTGACATTGGGAATACAACCAGTCAATGGATCGAATAGGGGCCTGAAAAATCGGGGCATTTGGTGTTATTTACAAGGCAGTGCATATGTTGAAGACACGGTTGATTTGTTCAGCGACAGAGTTGGGAAAGTTCAACAAGCCCTAGAGATGACAAATGGCTTGTGGTTGTCTGGGACCCATGAATCTGTGCATGCGTATGTGTGTATTTGTGAGTGCGAAAAATGACACAGAGGTAATTGTATTAGGTCTCCCTGTAGTCTTTTTGATGATTTTTCTTCTTGCCCAAAGAGAGCTCTGGGAAGGTGAGATAATTGCGTTTCTCTCTCTGCTTGCTTACTTCAAGTGCAGCTGTTCAACTGACTATGAAATGCATTACATTATAAGCAGGAGCACATGGGAGGACCTTGCAATTTGAAGATTTCAAAATGCAACCAATTTCATACAATGTATTGTAATCTTACTCTCTTATTTTATTTTACCCGGCAAGTTGACTGACACATTTTCATTTACAGCAACGACCTGGGGAATAGTTACAAGGGAGAGGAGATGAATGAGCCAATTGGAAGCTGGGGATGATTAGGTGGCCATGAGGACCAGATTGGGAATTTAGCAGCCAGGACACCGGGGTTAACACCACTACTCTTACGATATGGGATTTTCAGTGACCATAGAGAGTCAGGACACCCATTTAACATCCCATCCAAAAGACAGCACCCTACACAGAGTAATGTCTGCCCTGAGGTATTGATAAATATAGTTTTTTAGACCAGAGGAAAGTGTGCCTCCTACTGGCATCTAGTCTCCCATCCAGGGATCAACTAGGACCAACCTTCAGAGATAAGCCAGCAGTGGGATGCACCGTGGTATGCTGCTGACTCTTGCATTGCCTCTCTCTCTCTTTCCATCCTCTCTAATAGGTCAAGAACTGCTGTGAGCAATGTTTTATTGCATAGTACATTTGCTCTGACCTCCAACTTAAATCCATCTCGGTGAAATGTATATAATCCGCTGTTGTACACAGGAACATGTTAATAGAAAGATAAGCAAAATCATCTCACCATTTCGCTGGTGGCCATGATTCGAACTGATACATTTTTCATCTGATTCCATTTAAAAGGCTGATCTTTCATTTAGTTATGCTGATCCTGCAAGTCAATATCCAACACTCTCTGGGTTTCATATGAACTACAATGCATGCTGGGTAATAGAGTCCACTCACTGTTTTTCTCAGTCTGGAAGGTGACCTCTCTGCTCTCTTTCTTGCCCTAGACTTCAACTTTATAATGCATGTTGGGTAATAGAGTCCACTTACTGTCCTCCTCGGTTTGAAAGGTGACCTCTCTGCCTTCTTTCTTGCCTTCTGGATTTTCCAGCGCCAGCCTGACGTGGACGGAGCGGAACGGGGGCAGGTCCCTCAGGGTGAAGTGTGATTGGTTCCTCTCTACGGAGAGACACTCCCTCACTGTGGCATTGTTCCCTGCGCTGCCTCCTGCAGGTGTGGAGTAACGGTAGCAGAGAGAGACGGAGTAGGTGTGGCAGCGCGTCAGGTTGTAGCCCAGAGGTTCCCACTGTAAGACTAGTTGACGAGGCTGGATCTCTATGGCTGTGAGGCCTCGCAACGCACGCATGGGCTCTGATAGGGGGAGGGGAGAGGGAGATGGAGGAGAGAGGGGTGGGTGGAAGAGGAGAGAGAGAGAGAGATTCAGACAGACAGACAGAGAGAGAGAGAGAAAGAGACATAGAAAGACAGTGTGAGATGGAGTGATGAAGAAAAATAGAAAGATATGGAGAAAGAGACAGACGGTTAGTTCCGATGTTTACATTCCAAACTCACCACAGGAAGCTGTTTAATTTTTTTTTTAAAGCACCCTGGAGAGAGAGAGAAGAAGGGAGGAGGAGGGAGCGATGTACAACAATAACACATTTTTTATATAATTTCACTCATATCTTCATTCTTACAGAGTACAGACTGCTCAGCTCCAGGACCAAAGACAGTGCCCTATGATGATGTGATATAGAACTAGCTAATTACTGATGGCATGTGTGAGACTGGGGTGACGAATCCTCGTGTCCCTGCCACGATAATGTCCAACAGGATCATATCATGCCTGCCAGACCGCAGCCACAGAGGCTGCTAAGATAGGGTTGTGTCTGGCAACTTATTCCCTCTAATAGTGCACTACTTCCTCATGGGCCCTGGTCAAAAGTAGTGCACTATATGACATTTGGGATGCACCCTCTGCAGACTAGAACCCCATTAGGAAAGATGCTATATGAAAGCATGGCTCATCATTATATTAATCACTCTACCACCCACCCAGGCTGCCCTCCCTGTCTCTGTCTGTCTGTTCAGCAGCATGCCACCCTGCAGCCCAAACCAACCCCACAGCAGCCAACAGACGTCCAGGCCCACAGACTCACGTTGATGACACTAATCAAAGGGACAAGCCAGGGGCGGGAGAGAGAGGAGGGTGGACGGAGGGGCGGATGGGGTGGAGGGTTATGTCAGACTGGCTGTCAGCCCACTCTGGGCTCTGCTGGCTCCAGCTCATCTCCTCTCCTCCTCTTGTCTTAAACCATGGTGTCAGTGAGCTAAAAGAGAGGACACCTTCTCACCAGGGGTCAACTGTTGCTATGAACACAATCAGCCTGGCTGTCCTCCGACCTACAGGTCACATGCTGTTACAGACACAATCACAGCCTCAGGAGAGAGAGAAAGGAGGGATGGGGGAGAGGTCTGTTAGTCCAAGTTGGACCAATCATTGAGTCACTGTCATGGGTTAAGAGAGGTTAAAGCCTCTGATGTTTATAGGAAGAAGCTGGGTAATACACAACTATGCCTCAGAGGGGAGAGATGGAGGGAGGGAACGGTCTAGTCGCGTCATGTCAGAAAAGAAATGATCCCATGTTTTCAGTTTGCTCAATGTGCCTCCCCAAAAGACCATAGAATGATAATAGAAGTTGGGCAGAGATTTAGTACTCTTCTTTGTTCTCCTGCAATGAGTGAGGTAAGCTGACGACATGTCGCAGCATTGCTCTGGTTAAAAAGGTAAGTAAAAGAAAACACGTATTTTGAATATCCGGATATCCGACCAAATTCATAATACTATTCAAATAGTGAAATTATTTCAAACCCCTATCCCTATACTACATCAGTTAAAACTGGAGAGGGATTCATGAAAAGCCTCCTCTCCGGGGACGTAGGTGTATAAAAAAAGAATATAAAATAGCACCAGATAAATGTGTTTTATAGGCAAGGGCTGCTGCTGCTTCTAGCCGAAAACTTTCTGAGCTGGACAGGAAGAGGGGATATGAGACAGATTGATCTACAGCATGAGTGTCAAACATACGGTCCGCGGGCCGGATCCAGCCCACGAGGGGTTCCAATCCAACCTACAGATGGGGAAACAAACTAAATATACTTTAAATTGACTAAAACCAACTGTGTTGAAATCAAAATGGACCTATATTTATAGTTTTTCCACTGTCCTGCTCACTAAAAATCACTAGACAGTCAGGGAGTATCGCAAATTCCAAATACAATGGATAGAGGACAAATTTGGGCACATTTTTACGGCAAGGAAATATAACCAATATTCATTGCGCGCTCCGGAACTTGTTGAAGTCCGAACACGGCTCCCGGGGCAAAATTAGTTAGACTTGACACCCCTGATCTAGAGTGTGTAGTGTCACAAGGGCTCTCTCTGCTCTCTCCCCTGAGATTGAGACTCAGATCTGGGCATGGGGAGCAGACAGGAGGTGGGCGGCTGGAGCCTCGTGACAGGAAGGATCAGAGACTATGATAGATGACACGACGTCATGTGGGTCTACTTGACACATCTACAGGGAGCTGTTTCATAAAGATGAGCACTGAGCGCTGGGGAGAGTAAGTACAGATAAGTGTGTGTGTGTGGTGTGTACGTGAGGGGGAGTGTAGTGGCTGTGAGAAGGTTGCAGGATCTTCACTCTACTATATAATTAAATCAACACACATCATTTAGGTGTACCTATCCATGCATACACACCGGCTTCTAAAGAGGTACCTACGTATATATCAGCCACTGAGCACTATAATCCACACACACATCCTCTCAACCGGTGGACAGCAGGCCATTAGAGTATATGTTTGAATGTTGTTGTCCTGGTGTTATGGAGGATGTTATTATATGTGATCTCTCAGTGCCGTTCCTGAAGCGATAAACAAAGTTGAAGGAAGGGAATAGATAAGAGTAGACTAGAGTAGAACAGAATAGAACAGAACAGAAGCTAGGTTTGGGTTTAGACCCGTTCAGCCCCCCTAACTCACCTGCACACTTGGTCCTGCTGACCAGGGGGGGTCCAGGCGCCCCTGTGCCTCCCTCCCCTGGTCGGGTCAGTAAAACACTGATACGGTACTCTGTGTCCGGCTCCAGATGCCACACCTTACAATAGAACAGAGTAAACATTTTTTTTTAAATATTTAGCAAAGACATGAATATCATTTAGCAAATGTTTATTCAACATTCATGTTTTTTTTTACTGTAACGGCAAAGTAATTCAGAGTTCTTTAATAACAACCGTTTTTAAGAGCCTGTAAAGAATGCTGAACGGCAAATTAACTTCTACGCGTACACACACACGCAGACACACACAAACCTTATACGTGAGCGAGCCCACACCGTGTGTCTCCGACCATGGTGATTGGCTGGCCCGGTACTCGATCTCACGGCGGATAACGGGGCCATCCCCCACGATGGAGTTGGTGTTGAGTTGAATGATCAGGTAGGTGGGGCCAGCCCGGAGCAGCTGGGGGGGAGCGATGGGGGTGGGGGGCACTACCAGGGTGAAGGAAGGGGGAGAGGCCAGAGTACAGTGTTATACAGAGGACTTTTTAATTACTAAGTGAGTGCTTGCAGGGGCGTAGTGGAGGTTAAAACAAAAGGCCTTTTACACGATATGATGATGTTGACATATACAGTCCTTGACGAAGTGAACAGTTAACAAGATAACTGAAACAATGGTTTAGTAGCACTGTCTACCGTCTGTCAACTCCTCCTTTCTATCCTCAAGTGATCCGGCTAATTATAAAAACATCATCAATTGTTGTCAAATGAACAGAGATACAAATGACATCCAGTGTTCCATAGTTGTACGCCAAAAAAAGACATTCGCATTTCCACAGAAAAAGCAACAATTCTCTTCTCTCTTAAAGAAAAACAAGGCATGTTTCATGCTTTTCTTGTTTATAATTTCCCTAGATTTTTTTCTGCTCGGCTAGAGCGTTGACTCACACAATCTTTTAAGATTGTGATTTCTGAGAGGCACTTGAAGGGAAGGGAATGTGCAATTTTCACCATAATGAATGTGAATTATTTGCGTGAGTGATTGCGTGTGTAATTCTGCATGTCCTTTCAACGTTAGACAAAGAGACACACGCGCACACACATTACAGCAACATGTCCAGTGAAAAACACTGTTGACACAGAGTATACAACATATGTACATTGGTGAAAGATTGTTTCCACGTGTTTCCACAATAGAACGTAGAACAGAGAAGATTTTGCTATGTTCTATGTGTGTGTGCATTTTAACGTGTGTTTATGTGTGTGTGTGTCCATGTGATTGACTAAGTGAGCCAGTGCTTGTGTGCATGTCTCACATAAGGAGAAGCTGTTGGAAGTTGTTGGGTGGGGACGGAGGTAGGACATATGGAGGAGGGTATTAAGATATCCCAGAATGGTAGCTAGGTGTCATGGTCGGTTGGAGGTGTCATAGGGGAGGTGGTGTGTGGTGCAGTGTGCTACAGGACAAACGTGCCTTTTGTGTGTGTGTGTGTGTGTGTGTGTGTGTGTGTGTGTGTGTGTGTGTGTGTGTGTGTGTGTGTAAACAAAGACACATTATACGACATAACATTGTCAATAGCTAGACATGTGTGCCGGACACATATTTACGATACTATGCTGTACACACTGCATAAACATGACTATACGGACTGGCCGTACTATACCTCTGACAATGAGCTCGGCGAAGTTGGACACGGCAGCTCCGCGGGCAGACTCTGTGATGCAGCGATACAGGTCCTGCTCCCCTCTCTCAGCCTCCACTTGGAAGGTGGCCATGAGACGCTTGTGGCTCAGACGCTGGATAGAGGATGCCGCCACAACCACACCGTTACGACGCTGCAAAGAGAAAGAGAGACAGAGAGGGGGGGGGGGGGGTCAGGGAGGGAGGGAGAGAGAGAGTCACGCTAACTGACCCATACACAGGTGATCATCTTTACCTGTGTAGACACCACCTCTGTCACTGCCCATAAACACACCCACAACACACAGTCACATAGAGAGAGAGAGTCAGGTTACCCTAACTAACCTTCACAGACAGTTATGTTTATTATAATGTACAGTACCAGTCAAAAGTTAGGACACACATACTCATTCAAGGGTTTTTCTTTATTTTTACTACTATCTACATGGTGAGGACATCTAAAATATATTTTATATTCTTCAATTGGGTTGAGGTCGGGTGATTGTGGAGGCCAGGTCATCTGATGCAGCACTCCATCACTCTGCTTCTTGGTCAAATAGCCCTTACACAGCCTGGAGGTGTGTTAGGTCATTGTCTTTTTGAAAAACAAATGATAGTCCCACTAAGCGCAAACCAGATGGGATGGCGTATCGCTGCAGAATGCTGTGGTAGCCATGCTAGTTAAGTGTACCTTGAATTCTAAATAAATCACTGACAGTGTCACCAGCAAAGCACCACCACACCTCCTCCTCCATGCTTCATGTGTGAACCACACATGCTGAGATCATCCGTTCACCTACTCTGCGTCTCACAAAGACACGATAGTTCGAACCAAAAATCTCAAATTTGGACTCATCAGACCAAAGGACAGATTTCCATCGGTCTAACGTCCATTGCTCGTGTTTCTTGGACCAAGCAAGTATCTTCTTCTTATTGGTGTCCTTTAGTAGTGGTTTCTTTACAGCAACATGAAGACCTGACTCACGCAGTCTGAACAGTTGATGTTGAGATGTGCCTGTTACTTGAACTCGGTGAAGCATTTATTTGGGCTGCAATTTCTGAGGCTGGTAACTAATGAACTTATCCTCTGCAGCAGAGGTAACTCTGGGTCTTCCTTTCCTGTGGCAGTCCTCATGAGAACCAGTTTCATATTTCCTAAGTGTGTGTGCATTTTAACATGTGTGTTTATGTGTGTGTGTCCTGTGTGATTGACCAAGTGTGTGTGTGTGTGTTTGTGTGTGTGTGTGTGTGTGTTGACTGAACTTCATGTCTTAAAGTAATGTCATAACTTAAAGTAATGATTGACTATTGTTTCTCTATGCTTATTTGAGCTGTTCTTGCCATAATATGGACTTGGTCTTTTACCAAATAGGGCTATCTTCTGTATACCACACCTACCTTGTCAAAACAAAACACAACTGATTGGCTCAAACTCATTAAGAAGGAAATATATTCCACAAATGTACTTTTAACAAGGCACACATGTTAATTGCATTCCAGGTGACTACCTCATGAAGCTCGTTGAGAGAATGCCAAGATTGTGCAAAACTGTCATCAAGGTAAAGGGTGGGTATTTGAAGAATCTCAAATATGAAATATATTTTGATTTGTTTAACACTTTTTTGGTTACTACATGATTCCATATGTGTTATTTCATAGTTTTGATGTCTTCACTATTATTCTACAACGTACATTTTTTTTTACAAATAAAGGAAAACCCTGGAATGAGTAGATGTGTCCTAACTTTTGACTGTTACTATGTGTGTGGCCATGAGATATAGCCCTCCATAATGTGATTGTGAGTTGGAAGGAAGGAGAGAGACAGGGAGACGATGAGGGACAGATGAGGGTACCATGGGTGGTGGAGATAATAAATACATGATATATGTCATAGCTAACATCTTGGCACGTGGAGGTTGCATGCCGGGCTGCTGACAGAGCTGTCACACACATCCATACACGCCAACACGCAGACAACCCGTACTAATATGCTCGAGGCACAAGAGTGCTCGGATCAACGAGGGGAACAGGAAATGACAACGGGTCGCCTGTCACACACACACACACAAAGCATGAAGTTTTTCCAGGTGCAGGAGGCTATATGCTGCTCCGCTCTCAGAATAATGTGTCCAGAATGTTATATCAACTAGCCCATTTCTCTTCATGCTTTTCACCAGTAAGTGTCTGGGGGGAGGGGACATTTGCTCAAAAGTATGAAACTGCCTATGGGAGTAATATAACATAAATGTATAGATTATTGCCTCAGTGACAATGTTAGTGGTTGTGAAAAGTATAATTGGGTTTTTCACTTCCATAAGCCAATGTTGGATCACATTTTAATTACTGTAGGTGTGTGTGTGTGTGTGTGTGTGTGTGTGTGCGTGTGTGTGTGTGTGTGTGTGTGTGTGTGTGTGTGTGTGTGTGTGTGTGTGTGTGTGTGTGTGTGTGCGCACACACAGCCCCATCACATCTCAATGTACATTCATTCAGTCAAAACAAACAGACAATCCTACAGCTTGTCATACAAATGAAAACATCCAGTATTAAACCTGTGTGTCTTCCATCTCTCCCCCTATCTTCCCCTAAGCCCCATATCACCCCATAATGAGTTTCTGTGGTAAATCATTCATTAATTCAGGATTTCCAACTGAACACAAACAAATGTTGACGTTGTCTAAAGATCAAAACAGAATCAGAAACAGAACAAGTAAAACTCTCTGATAGAAAGACAAAAGAAGGTAATACAGATTAATTGAATAAGAATTATTCTGCAAACAATTTGTTTGGACTATTTAAACACACAAATGAGTGAGGAGAAAACACTCAGTAGGTCTAGAGAGAGTCCCCTCACAGCAGAGGAGATCAAACAGAAAGTAGCAATTACTGTTAATGAGAATAAGAGAGAAACACGCGCATGCACACACACAATTACAGAGTTGAGGGGAGAAAAACAGAGAAACATGGTGTTAAGATTGGAACAGTACACAGCTAATACATAAACAGAAGACAATAACGGGTTGGGGAAACATATTGTTGTAACGGCTGTCTTCGGGTGAAAGAGAGGAGGACCAAACTGCAGCGTGATGATAATCCATATTTTAATTGGCTACTTAAACAACGAACAAAAACAACAAACTGACAGAAAGAACCGAATACGCTACAGTCCCGAACTAGTGAACACAGACCAGATGAACACACAAACAGGAACAATCACCCACCAAACACACTACAAAACAGGCTACCTAAATATGGTTCCCAATCAGAGACAACGCAAAACACCTGTCTCTGATTGAGAACCATATCAGGCCAAACACAGAAATAGACAAACCAGACATACAACATAGAATGCCCACACAGATCACACCCTGACCAACCAAAACATAAAACCATACAAAGCAAACTATGGTCAGGGTGTGACAATTGTTCCTCCCTGCTGTTACCAATCCGTTCTAACCTTCCTGAGTAAAGAGTCAGAGCAAACGTTGGAATCTGGTTTCAACTGGGAGACTATAGCTCAGTTCACCATATGTGTATTGTGTAAAACGTGTTCAATCCAATATGGGTGTTAGTACTGTCATGCATCCTTGTAGAAGCGATGCACTTCAACCAGGGCAGCCCGTCCATTAGAGCATTAGGGGCGTGCCCCACTTGTGATTGGTCAAAAAAAAAAAAAAATACATATTTTTGATGTTGTTGTATTTTTCAACAAAATATATAATTCAATGTGTTGTTAATTTGTGTACATTTTACTGTTCAAAATGATATTGTTCAAAACAAGCTGTTCAGTTAACTACTACTCTGCCCAGGCTTGGATTGTATAGCCAGCTATTACACAGCAGCAATGAAATTGCAGGATTTCATCACATGATTTTCACAGAACAAAGTAAATGGACCATCCTGGGGTGCTGAATTGCACAGGTCTTCTGGGTGTCCTCCATCAGGTACTAAACAGATAGCGCTAAAGAGCAAATTGCGATGAACTTGTAAATAAATATTCATGTAGGTCATTGGGAGCCTGGGACCTGAACCAGACATCCACACCCATCACCGGTCGTAGGACATAGCGGTACACTAGATAAAACCTTCTCATGGATCTGGTGCTCTAGCTACCGGCAAGCTTCTTGTTGCCTTTTCCCTGTGCTTGTGTCACCAACGCATTTATGAGCGCTGCTCGTTCTAAAAAAAATACTTTTTGTAATTCAAACAGTGGCAACATGTGCAGCAGTGGTGATTGTTTTACATGCAAAAGTGAAATATGTGTATCTGTCACGTTCCTGACCTATTTTTATGTTATTTTGATTATGTTTAGTTGGTCAGGGCGTGAGTTGGGGTGGGCATTGTATGTTGTGTGTGCTTTGGGTAGTCTATGGGTGTTGTATGTGTATGGGATAGAGTATTGTTAGGTTGTCTAGTCATGTCTATGGCTGCCTGGATTGGGTCTCAATCAGAGACAGCTGTCATTCATTTGTCTCTGATTGGGAGCCATATTTAAGGTAGCCATAGGCAGTAGGCTTTTGTGGGTAGTTGTCTTGTTTAACGTTTGTTGCTTGTCTGTGCACTACGTTTATTAGCTTCACGGTCGTTTATTGTTTTGGTAGTTTGTAGGTGTTTTTGTTTCATGTTCATCTTCGTTCATTTATTAAAAGAAGATGGCTTATTTTCCTCATGCTGCGTTTTGGTCCGAATCTCTTCCACACGATCGTGACAGTATCTGACACCACCCCAAACAGTGTGTGTGTGGGCCTGGTTGTGCGTGTGAGACTGCGTGTATGTGTTTGTCTGTGTCTGCGTCAGAAAGCAACAGAAAGGATTAAAATGGTAGGTTGTTGAACTCTTGAAAGAGGAGAGGCTTTGGATACAAAATACCTCAATACAGAAGAAAGAAAGAGAGGAGGAGAGGAGACGGAAAGAAAATGGAGGAATGCGTCGTCTTCCCTCCTTCCGTCCTTCTTGCCTCATCTATCTTTTCAAAGGCACTTCGCTTCAACGATGCAGAGAGAGAGTGGAGGCTTTCAGACCCAGGTTCCAGTTAACTAATATTAGCTCAAATTCATGCAGCAGAAATGTAAACCATTTGGAAAGATCACTTCATGAAAAAAAAAAGGCCACACAAACAGTAGTCTGTATGCAGGGACCCGGCCCTCTGTGTTTGATGATGTCATACTGCTGGGTCTATCTTTAATTCACTGAAGGATATATCAGACCTCATAGAAAGAACAGCACACTTCTATGCATTTATAAATCTGGAATCCTTGATGGTGAAACTGCCAAGTCTGTTTGCAATATTCCAACAACAAAGAAGTAACAGTAAACAACATTGTGCGCTTGATAGAACATCAGCATATGTAATGCATTTTTTTTAACACGCTACGCAACACTCCCCTCTGCTTAAAACTTATTGTCAATAGGGAGGCGCTGTTTTCACTTTGGAAAAAATCATGCCCAAATTAAACGGCCTCGTACTCTGTTCTAGATCATACAATATGCATATTATTATTACTATTGGATAGAAAACACTCAGAAGTTTCTAAAACTGTTTGAATTATATCTGTGAGTAAAACAGAACTCATTTGGCAGCAAACTTCCATACAGGAAGTTAAAAATCTGAAAACGAGGCTCTGTTTCAGGGCCTGCCTATTCAACTGGCTTTTATTTATCGATATGTATGCACTTCATACGCCTTCCACTAGATGTCAACAGGCAGTGGAAGGTTGAATGGGGTGTCTAGCTTGATCTGAGGCCGAATAAGAGCTTTTGGAGTGACAGGTCAGCCCTTTTGTCAGTTTTCCACGGCGCGCGAAGGAGCTCCATATTGTCTTCTGAAAAGCGTTCGGTATACATGGCGAATATCTCCGGCTCTGATTTTATTTGATACATATGAGAAAAACATCATAAAGAAGGATTTTTCAACCGAGTTTGATCAGTTTATTCAACGTTTATTGGGACTTTTGGAATTGGAATTCTTTGCGAATTCTTTGCGCCAAGAGAAGATGGGCATGTTTGCGCCACATGGCTAGCCAAGGTTGCTAATTCGACAGAAGAAATGGACATTCTAAAACCAAACAACGATTTATTCTGGACCAAGGACTCCTTGCACAACATTCTGATGGAAGCTCAGCAAAAGTAAGACACAATTTATGATGTTATTTCGTATTTCTGTGGAATATGTAGAATCCAACAGGGCGGAGAATATGTGAGCGCTGTCTCACAATAATGCATTTTGTATGTTGTAGTAAAGTTATTTTTAAAAATCTAACACAGCGGTTGCATTAACCTCTAACGAGCCTCTACCCCGGGTCCGGGATCACCCCTCACCCCCCCACACACTGATTAGCATAGCTAGCATAGCTTCACAAGTAGATAGTAGCATCTAAATATCATTAAATCACAAGTCCAAGACACCAGATGAAAGATACAGATCTTGTGAATAAAGCCACCATTTCAGATTTTTAAAATGTTTTACAGGGAAGACAAAATATGTAAATCTATTAGCTAAACACGTTAGCAAAATACACCACTTTTCTAACTCCATCAGTTTCTTACTACTTCAGGTGCTATCACCAATTCGGCTAAACTAAGATATTGATAGCCACTAACAAAGAAAAAACCTCTTCAGATGACAGTCTGATAACATATTTATGGTATAGGATAGGTTTTGTTAGAAAAAAGTGCATATTTCAGGTAGAAATCACAGTTTACAATTGCACCTACCATCACAAGACGACTAGAATTACTATAGAGAGCAACGTGTATGACCAATTTACTCTTAATAAAACATTTCATAAGAATAGACAAAGCATAGCAATGGAAAGACCCAGATCTTGTGATTCCAGACAATATTTCAGATTTTCTAAGCGTTTTACAGCGAAAACACAAATCGATAAGTTAGCATACCACATGTGAAAACGTTACCAGAGCATCGATTACAGCCAAAGAGCGCTATAACGTAATCACCGCCAAAATATATTAATTTTTTCACTAACCTTCTCAGAATTCTTCCGATGACACTCCTGTAACATCATTTTACAACATACATATACAGTTTGTTCGAAAAGGTGCATATTTAGCCATACAAAACCGTGGTTACACAATAAAAATACTAGGAAATCAAGCCTCAATATGTCTGACGTCATCTATCAGAGTGATCTAGTTTAATTGAAAGCTAATCATATACTTGACTAAAAAATACAGGGTTGACAGGAATCGAAAGACAAATTAGTTCTTAATGCAACCGCTGATTTACATTTTTTAAATTATCCTTACTTTTCAATACAGGTTGCGCCAAGCGAAGCTATAGCAAACAAGATGGCGACATAAACGTTTAACATTTATCGACAGAAACACGATTTATCATCATAAATTGTTCTTACCGTGAGCTGTTCTTCCATCAGAATCTTGGGCAAAGAATCCTTTCTTGGGTCGAATCTTCTTTTGGTCGATAGATGTCCTCTGTCCTTCGAAATATCCACTAACGATCGAACGGGACCCCGAAACGTGTCCAAAGTTTCAGAGTGCACAACAAAGAAATTCCTCAAAATCGCACTAAACGGATATAAATTGCTATAAAACGATTCAAATTAACTACATTATGATGTTTTTAACAACTATAACGACTGAAAACATGACCGGAGAAATATCACTCTCTAAAAAACGATTTGGAAGGAGGCAGGTCTGATGTCCATTTTGCGCATGACGCATGCAGGGAGAGAGCGGTACTTCTACGTTTTCGTGTTTTATAGTGGCTGTGATTGTGCAATAGACTCCATTCAAAACGTGATGACGTACAGACACCCAGAGGAAGACGTAGGCAGTGTCGGTTTCTTCATAGCATTCACTGTCGCCTTAAAAACAGACTCCAGATCAGGGGTAAAAATTTCTGAAATCTGACCCCTGTCATGAAAAGTGCTGTAGATATTGTTCTGTACCACTCAGAGACAAAATTCCAACGGCTATAGAAACTAGAAAGTGTTTTCTATCCAATAATAACAATAATATGCATATTGTACGATCAAGAATTTAGCACGAGGCAGTTTAATTTGGAGACCCAAATATGCTAATGCGGAACAGCACCCCCTATAGTTCCATATTAAGAACCAGTGTATCTTTCATTTGCTGTACAACATGTATTTTTTAGTAACGTTTATGATGAGTTCTTTGATTAGATTAGGTGACTGTCCAAAATATCTCTGGAGATTTTGGTGAATTGTTGCAACATATTCACAATGTATAACCACGATTTGCAGCTCTAAATATGCACATTTTCGAACAAAACATAAATGTATTGTATAACATGATGTTATAAGACTGTCATCTGATGAAGTTGTCCAAAGGTTAGTGATTAATTTTATCTATATTGCTGTTTTTGTGAAATCTATGCTGGCGGTGGATAAATGCCTTTGTGTGTTTGGCTATTGTGATGAGCTAATAGAAATATATATTGTGTTTTCGCTGTAAAACACTTAAAAAAATCGGAAATATTGGCTGGATTCACAAGATGTTTATCTTTCATTTGCTGTACACCATGTATTTTTCATAAATGTTTTATGATGAGTATTTATGTATTTCACGTTGCTCTCTGTAATTATTCTGGCTGCTTTGGTGCTATTTGTGATGGTGGCTACAATGTAAAACCAGGATTTGTAGCTATAAATATGCACATTTTCAAACAAAACATAAATGTATTGTATAACATGATGTTATAAGACTGTCATCTGATGAAGTTGTTCAAGGTTAGTGATTAATTTTATCTCTATTTGTGGGTTTTGTGAAGGCTACCTATGCGGTGGAAACATGGTGAAAATATGCCGTTGTGTGTTTGGCTATTGTGGTTAGCTAATATAAATACATATTGTGTTTTCGCTGTAAAACATTTAAAAAATCGGAAATGATGGCTGGATTCACAAGATGTTTATCTTTCATTTGCTGTATTGGACTTGTGATTTCGAGAAATTATATTATATGATATCCCTGTCCCGTTAGGCTAGGCTATGCTAGTCAGCTTTTTTGATGAGGATGCTCCCGGATCCGGGATGGGTATGAAGTTAAGGTTAATCAACAAAACTATAACAACAGCCATGGGGCGGAGAATGGCTCTGTTTTCCCTGATGAGGATTCCATCTTTAAGCCCGAAGGAGAGCAGGGCAATGGTCAGTCTGTACTCTCTCCTCCATCAGTCTGTACTCTCTCCTCCATCAGTATGTACTCTCTTCTCCTTCAGTCTGTACTCTATCCTCCATCAGTCTGTACTCTATCCTCCAACAGTCTGTACTCTATCCTTCATCAGTCTGTACTCTCTCCTCCATCAGTCTGTACTCTCTCTCCCATCAGTCTGTGCTCTCTCATCCATCAGTCTGTGCTCTCTCCTCCATCAGTCTGTACTCTCTTCTCCATCAGTCTGTACTCTCTCCTCCATCAGTCTATACTCCCTTCTCCAAATGTCTGTACTCTCTTCTCCATCAGTCTGTCTGTACTCTCTTCTCCATCAGTCTGTACTCTCTTCTCCATCAGTCTGTACTCTCTTCTCCATCAGTCTGTACTCTCTCCTCCATCAGTCTATACTCCCTTCTCCAAAAGTCTGTACTCTCTTCTCCATCAGCCTGTCTGTACTCTCTTCTCCTTCAGTCTGTTCTCTCTTCTCCATCAGTCTATACTCTCTTCTCCATCAGTCTGTACTCTATCCTTCATCAGTCTGTACTCTCTCCTCCATCAGTCTGTACTCTCTCTCCCATCAGTCTGTACTCTCTCCTCCATCAGTCTATACTCTATCCTCCATCAGTCTGTACTCTATCCTCCATCAGTCTGTACTCTATCCTCCATCAGTCTGTACTCTATCCTCCATCAGTCTGTACTCTATCCTCCATCAGTCTGTACTCTCTCATTCATCAGTCTGTACTCTCTCCTCCATCAGTCTGTACTCTCTCCTCCATCAGTCTGTACTCTCTCCTCCATCAGTCTATACTCTATCCTCCATCAGTCTGTACTCTATCCTCCATCAGTCTGTACTCTATCCTCCATCAGTCTGTACTCTATCCTCCATCAGTCTGTACTCTATCCTCCATCAGTCTGTACTCTCTCTCCCATCAGTCTGTGCTCTCTGCTCCATTAGTCTGTACTCTCTCCTCCATCAGTCTATACTCTATCCTCCATCAGTCTGTACTCTATCCTCCATCAGTCTGTACTCTATCCTCCATCAGTCTGTACTCTATCCTCCATCAGTCTGTACTCTCTCATTCATCAGTCTGTACTCTCTCCTCCATCAGTCTGTACTCTCTCTTCCATCAGTCTGTACTCTATCCTCCATCAGTCTGTACTCTCTCCTCCATCAGTCTGTACTCTCTCCTCCATCAGTCTGTACTCTCTCCTCCATCAGTCTGTACTCTATCCTCCATCAGTCTGTACTCTATCCTCCATCAGTCTGTACTCTATCCTCCATCAGTCTGTACTCTATCCTCCATCAGTCTGTACTCTCTCCTCCATCAGTCTGTACTCTCTCCTCCATCAGTCTGTACTCTCTCCTCCATCAGTCTGTACTCTCTCCTCCATCAGTCTGTACTCTCCCCTCCATCAGTCTATACTCCCTTCTCCATCAGTATGTCTGTACTCTCTCCTCCATCAGTCTGTACTCTCTCCTCCATCAGTCTGTACTCTCTCTTCCATCAGTCTGTACTCTCTCCTCCATCAGTCTGTACTCTCTCCTCCATCAGTCTATACTCCCTTCTCCATCAGTATGTCTGTACTCTCTCCTCCATCAGTATGTACTCTCTCCTCCATCAGTCTGTACGCTCTCCTCCATCAGTCTGTGTGTACTCTCTCCTCCATCAGTATGTACTCTCTCCTCCATCAGTCTGTACTCTCTCCTCCATCAGTCTATACTCCCTTCTCCATCAGTATGGCTGTACTCTCTCCTCCATCTGTCTGTCTGTACTCTCTCCTCCATCAGTATGTACTCTCTCCTCCATCAGTCTGTACGCTCTCCTCCATCAGTCTGTATGTACTCTCTCCTCCATCAGTCTGTCTGTACTCTCTCCTCCATCAGTCTGTACTCTCTCCTCCATCAGTCTGTACTCTCTCCTCCATCAGTCTGTACTCTCTCCTCCATCAGTCTGTACTCCCTTCTCCAAATGTCTGTACTCTCTTCTCCATCAGTCTGTCTGTACTCTCTTCTCCATCAGTCTGTCTGTACTCTCTTCTCCATCAGTCTGTACTCTCTTCTCCATCAGTCTGTACTCTCTCCTCCATCAGTCTATACTCCCTTCTCCAAAAGTCTGTACTCTCTTCTCCATCAGTCTGTCTGTACTCTCTTCTCCTTCAGTCTGTACTCTCTTCTCAATCAGTCTGTCTGTACTCTATTCTCCTTCAGTCTGTACTCTCTCCTCCATCAGTCTGTACTATCTTCTCCATCAGTCTATACTCTCTCCTCCATCAGTCTGTACTCTCTCCTCCATCAGTCTGTACTCTCTCCTCCATCAGTCTGTACTCTCTCCTCCATCAGTCTGTACTCTCTCCTCCATCAGTCTGTACTCTCTCCTCCATCAGTCTGTACTCTCTCCTCCATCAGCCTGTACTCTCTCCTCCAGCAGCCTGTCTGTACTCTCTTCTCCATCAGTCTGTCTGTACTATTTTCTCCATTAGTCTGTACTCTCTCCTCCATCAGTCTGTACTCTCTCCCCCATCAGTCTATACTCCCTTCTCAATCAGTCTGTCTGTACTCTCTCCTCCATCAGTCTGTCTGTACTCTCTCCTCCATCAGTCTGTACTCCCTTCTCCATCAGTCTATACTCCCTTCTCCATCAGTCTGTCTGTACGCTCTCCTCCATCAGTCTGTACTCTCTCCCCCATCAGTCTATACTCCCTTCTCCATCAGTCTGTCTGTACTCTCTCCTCCATCAGTCTGTCTGTACTCTCTCCTCCATCAGTCTATACTCCCTTCTCCAAAAGTCTGTCTGTACTCTCTCCTCCATCAGTCTGTACTATCTTCTCCATCAGTCTATACTATCTTCTCCATCAGTCAACACTCTCTCCTCCATCAGTCTGTACTCTCTCCTCCATCAGTCTGTACTCTCTCCTCCATCAGTATGTACTCTCTCCTTCATCAGTCTATACTCTCTTCTCCAAAAGTCTGTACTCTCTCCTCCATCAGTCTGTACTCTCTCCTCCATCAGTCTGTACTCTCTCCTCCATCAGTCTGTACTCTCTCCTCCATCAGTCTGTACTCGCTCCTCCATCAGTCTGTACTCTCTCCTCCATCAGTCTGTACTCTCCCCTCCATCAGTCTATACTCTCTCCTCCATCAGTCTATACTCTATCTTCCATCAGTCTGTACTCTATTCTTCATCAGTCTGTACTCTCTCCTCCATCAGTCTGTACTCTCTCCTCCATCAGTCTGTACTCTCTCCTCCATCAGTCTGTACTCTCTCCTCCATCAGTCTATACTCTCTCCTCCATCAGTCTGTACTCTCTCCTCCATCAGTCTGTACTCTCTCCTCCATCAGTCTGTACTCTCCCCTCCATCAGTCTATACTCTCTCCTCCATCAGTCTATACTCTATCTTCCATCAGTCTGTACTCTATTCTTCATCAGTCTGTACTCTCTCCTCCATCAGTCTGTACTCTCTCCTCCATCAGTCTGTACTCTCTCCTCCATCAGTCTGTACTCTCCCCTCCATCAGTCTATACTCTCTCCTCCATCAGTCTATACTCTATCTTCCATCAGTCTGTACTCTATTTTTCATCAGTCTGTACTCTCTCCTCCATCAGTCTATACTCTATCTTCCATCAGTCTGAACTCTCTCCTCCATCAGTCTGTACTCTCTCCTCCATCAGTCTGTACTCTCTCCTCCATCAGTCTGTACTCTCTCCTCCATCAGTCTGTACTCTCTCCTCCATCAGTCTGTACTCTCTCCTCCATCAGTCTGTACTCTCTCCTCCATCAGTCTGTACTCTCTCCTCCATCAGTCTGTACTCTATCCTCCATCAGTCTGTACTCTCTCCTCCATCAGGAATGTCTCCATGTATGTGTGTCTTGTAGGTGGCAACGCCCGCAAGCACACACACACACACCTCCATCCTTACCTCCAGTAGGAAGGGTTCTGTCTCTGTAGTTTTGCCCGTGGCGACACACTGGAAGGTGGCATTCTGCCCTGCATTGACCTCCACATCCCCCAGCCGAGAGAAGTGGGGAACCTTGTCTGTAGAGAGAGAGAGAGAGATCCTCTGTGATACTGATGCACTGACAGTTCCTTATTATCATATGACTACACACACACACCTCCATCCTTACCTCCAGTAGGGAGGGTTCTCTGTCCTGTCCTGTCCTGTCTTTCTCACACACACACACACACACACACACACACACACACACACACACACACACACACACACACACACACACACACACACACACACACACACACACACACACACACACACACACACACACACACACACACACACACACACACACACACACACGGTGTAACGTCCGTCGTTAAGGGTAGACCAAGGCGCAGCGTGATTTGGGTTCATCATATTTTATTAAAATGTGAACCAGCAAAAAAAACAATAAACAATACAACAAACGAAAAGCTTTGTCGTGCAAAATACATGCAACCAAACAAAGACAAGATTCCACAACTGAAGGTGGGAAAAAGGGATTCCTAAGTATGATCCCCAATCAGAGACAACGTTAGACATCTGCCTCTGATTGGGAACCATACTAGGCCAACAAAGAAAAAGAAAACATAGATTTACAAAACCTAGAGTACCCACCCTATTCACACCCTGACCTAACCAAAATATAGAGAATAAACAGGGATCTCTAAGGTCAGGGCGTGACACAGTGATCTGAAGTTTGACTATAAATGAGCGAAAAATGTCATAAATGTCATAATTTGATTGATTTCTGACTTCGGTACGTGTATCAAACATTTGGCTCTAAATGTTGAACAGTCGGGTTTATCAACTTAGCAAAAACAGCATACAAAATAGGACATCCTCAGCTACTGGACATATATTTTAGGGGGTTAAAAGCATGTATTTATGATGTACTTACTGTACTGTGTCAAACTGACCCAGAACATCATCCGTGTATAGCCTTTCGGAATGTTTAAGGCACTTGGATCATTGCCTACCTGAGATGTTAGATTCAACTTAGTGAAGAGCGTTTTACATAGTGTTATACTATTCTGATATGCTGATGCATTGAAATGACGATATCATTTAAATAAACCCATAAAATCTGTACAAATGTTTCCAGTGATTTACCTTAATGGTAGGTCTATACTACAGGAACAATTGTATTATTTGGTGAGCTCTATACAGTAGCAACTCAAGAGGAAAAGGCTGGGAGACAGAAACATTGTAGCATAGAAATAGAAAGTGATACTTTTGCAAGCATCTGGTATTCTTTTACACCTGCAAAGCGAGCCCCTCAATAGATGTGCGAGTACTTTACCCAGTTGAGTTTTGTGTGACTATGAGCGCAAAACACTCTATACTGAGAATAATGTGATGAGGCCTTGGTGGTGGCTCAGACTGTACAGAGACGGACTAGTGAACAGATGAAACCCTGTCACGAAAACACATACTCGGGAGTGTATCACAGCGCGTCTACTTATTTATCCAGCACCTGCTCAAAGCCACTGGGTGTGTGTACAGTGTGTTCTGTCACTCAGTGGTAAGCAACCACGACACTTTTCCCCTTCACTTTTACTCGCTTTAGCAGCTTTATTCCTGTTTTTCCGACAGGGGACATAGTGAACATGAATCAACGTTGATGTAAATGTGCCAGAATTAGCTCATGTACACGGTTAGTTTACACCTGTTGTCCCTGGGCAGGTGGGGAATGACTTTAAAATAACACCACAACACCACAGTATTTGACGGTCCTTTCTTATCCTGCACAGAAAAGTGCGAGGATGGGATGAAAAGAGAGTGAGGGAAATAGGAAAATATGAAGAGAGGAACAGAAGAGGAGGGGAAGAGAGAGACATCTGTCCAGCTGTCTTCCGTACACCTGACACTCCTATCATGAGTCTCCATGGAAACGGACATCTGCCCACCTCTCTCATTTCTCTTTTCCTCTCTCGTTCTTTTCTCTCTCTCCAATAAGCGCATCGAGGGACGAGCTGTTGCTAAATTGATTTCTGCTCGTTGTTGGTAGTCTTTCAGCACACATGCACGCTAGCTAGTTCAGTCTCTTGGTAGGCAGGCCACATTATGCAAGTCACATTTTTACATCCAAACAAACTTCAATTTGACAGAGATTTCATTGGAACGCAACATGTGTTTGGAATAATGATAGTGACACTGGGGAAAATAACAGAAATGTCAAGCATGTTGGAATGTGAATATAAAAGAGACTCGATTTGTATCTGCTGCAGGCCAAACAAGTTATTTCTGCTGCCTTAGGGGGCATCGTGCCAGCTTGGAGTGTGTGTGTGTGTTCTGTGTGTGTGTGTGTGTGTGTGTTGTGTGTGTGTGTTAAAGAGGTTCCGTGGAGGGCCCTGACAGCCGCAGCATCTCCTAATGAGAGTGTTGATTATTTAATGGGGACGGTGGGGGCCAGGGAGATGACATCTGCATCAGTGCCAAGAGACGTACCCGTCACACACACATTATTCACACACAGAGGGCCCTGGCGACCACTCTAACTCAGCAATGGGTCCCATATAACCATGGAAATGAAAGCATGCTGGCCGACATTCAGGTGACAGAGAGTAAGTGTTAAAAGTTTAAGATGAGTTGAGCTTATCTCTGGTGTTTTGGAGAGGGTTTATGGAGAGAAAGAGAGAGAGATGAACTTGTGAATGATTTATAAAGGTCTGGCTGTCTTTTAACAGGTGGTAAAAGCTATCTGAATTTCATGAGCTCATTAACGCCCTCCATTATCAGTCATTAACATTTCCTCCCGGTCCGCAGTTTCTGCTTTTCACTGTGGATTATCCCTTTACAGAGAGCCAAGGCAGGGGCCATCTTGGCTCGAGACCAACCGCTAGCGTCCATTACGGATTTGGTTGGCTCAATGTTCCCTGAAGTCTACAAGGGTCAGTGGTGGTCAATGGAAACTGTGACAGGCCTCAGCACCACTCCTATACACTCTGTCACACATTGTCAGCACAGCAGAATGAGCTGAGGGCTCTCTTTCTGTATGTCGGCATTACTTGCCATTTGGGACACAGGCTTTCACTGAGCCTGCTCTCCCGTAGAGGTAATGGGTCTGGGGACAGCAGGTGAGTGGCTCAGGAGGAGAACGGTCAGGTACCCTGTAGAGGCATGGGTAGGTAGGGAGGGGCTGCACTGAAGGAGGGAGGTTTTACCTAGGAAATATCTCAAAGAAACACAATGGTGTATCAGACTGCTGTGGGTGAGACAAAGAGGGTCCGCTATAGAGGCAATCGGTCAGGTTTAGATAAGCAAGGGGGTTGGGGGGGGGGGTTTGCACTGAGAGCTAAGGGAGGGGGGTGGGGGGATTTCACTAAGGGAGCGGGTTAGCTATAATGGGGAAATCTCTAAGAGCAGCACCATGTGACATTATGGTCCAGTTAGAGACCTCAGAGTACTGCTGTTCTCGTCATGCCTTGGTGGAGAGGAAGAGGAAACCACATGTGACGAGAGTCCGTTCACCCGGTCGCCTGCTGCCTGCTGTTTTCTTGGAACAGTGTGTGTGTGTGTATGTTTCCTGGAACAGTACATTAGCTCTGAGAGAGTGGGCTCGTCTTGGTGACCGCGAGAGCGGCGAGCGGAGCGACGTGCTGAGCAGTCAGGAAGATAAAGGTCACCAGCTCGCTGTCTGGTCGACCGGGACAAAAGGAGCGGCATAGTGCAGCCGTGGCCATGGGAAATCAGACACGTGTCCACATGCCAGAAGCCTCTCAGAACCTTCTCTGGCTTTGAGAGCAGTGCCTTCGCCTCCGCTGATTACTTTACAAGCCTCTGTCCTTGTCTGTCCAACCACCCATCACAGTCCTAAGACTGTTTGTACACCCCTGAGCGCCCAGACACGCATTTTCCCATGTCTTTGTCAAAGGTTACTGGCTCTGTGCTCTGTTCTGAAGTATATTGGTACATTTGTACTGTGGTGCTTTGGTGCGTTAACACGGTGCATTGGTGATATATTGGTATAGTGGTGGCTGGGTTTGCTATGTTGGTGTGTTGGGGCAGTGCTTTCTGGGCATTGGGACACAGGTGCTGTACTGTGGTGGGTAGCTACTTACAGCAGGGGTAATTGAGCAGCAGGATGTCGTCAATGGCGATGTAGCCACGCCGTTCTGCTGAGACCGATGCTTCAAACACCACCTGAGGAGAGACAAGCGGGAGAGATGAGAGGAGAACAGGAGAGACAAAGGAGAGATGAGAGGAGAATGGAAGAAAGGATTTCACGTTAGGGAGAGAGAGGGGGAAGGACCGGAGGGGGAGAGAGGGGGAAGTCCTAATCAAACAGCTTGAATCCACTGAGGCCTGTCTGGTGGCGAATCTCTCTACTCAAACATCTATAGTTTAGCAGAGCCCCATAGGACAGCTTCGTTTCACACAGTCATCTCTCTCTCCCACCCTTCCTTTTCCTCCTTCTCTTTCAAACAGCCATCTTTCTTCATCAGAGAACACACACAGAACAGTGGACCCGCAGGAGTCATTGAGCGCTGCCCAAATCTCTACTCACTCATCTAAATGAATCTAGCATCATGCTGAGAAACCAAACTGAATCCCAGATCTCTCCCACAGAGAACCAAAGTGAGTCTGGGCGTCTGAAAAAGAATTACTGCCACAATAACCCATATCGTTTAGTGAGGGACAATTTACTATTTTACCGCAGAGGCACAACAAATAAATAAACGGCACATGGACATGGGGTTTACTGCATTCATAGATGCCAGACTTTAAATAGCACTTTACATTCAAGTCATTTAGCTGGGCTTGATTGAGCTTTCCTGGCACAATGGAACCAATGCAATAGTTACTGACAAACCACACAGTGTAATGCTCTGCCAATGATCCTAAAAGGTTATCAGAGGTGTAGATAATAGTTGATGTGTTTCACCCACTCAAACAGACAATAATACATTAGCTGTGACTGAAACCAGCAGACTCTTGACAGTTCAGATTTCACTATCACACACTCGATGGGCCCTGGTCAAAAGTAGGATGTCTTTTGGGAAGCAGCCCCAGTGAGTCGCCGTGTTGACAATACATCAGGCTCTAAGTGCCTGGTCTGGATCGATAGAACCACAGATGGATACAGGCCACGCATCCCTGTCTGCTAATATCTTAGTATTCTTCATTCTTATGTGTGGGCCATTAGAGAAGTGCAGACAATCAACTTCTTTATTCATCAGCCGCTGACGCACACCAACGCACGCACACACACTCACAAATATGCACACACACACACACCGCGACACACCCGGCCATTGATTCACTCGCTCAGCACTGCACAGAGCCTTGACCCTACCTCATTATGACTATCAGCATCTGGCTGTACTCAGAGGAGAAAGGGGAAATGCGAGAAAGAGAGACAGAGGGGCAGAGAGAGAGAGAGAGAGAGAGAGAGAGAGAGAGAGAGAGAGAGAGAGAGAGAGAGAGAGAGAGAGAGAGAGAGAGAGAGAGAGAGAGAGAGAGAGAGAGAGAGAGAGAGAGAGAGAGAGAGAGAGAGAGAGAGAGAGAGAGAGAGAGAGAGAGAGAGAGAGAGAGAGAGAGAGAGAGAGAGAGAGAGAGAGAGAGAGAGAGAGAGAGAGAGAGAGAGAGAGAGAGAGAGAGAGAGAGAGAGAAAACGTTTGTGCATTCATTCACACACATCTGAGAGAGGTATAGACACACACAAGAACATCAGCAACAACCAGGCTCTAAGTGTATTCATAGAACTGTGATCTTTGTCTCTCTGGAGGGGAAAGTCATTTTTCTGATTGGATTGTATAGAGCACCATAGAAGTAAAGCACTGAATGTACTTCAAAGAGTACTGGAGGGGGGATGGGTGGTCGTCATGCAGATAGAGAGAGAAAGAAAGACAGAGCAGAGAGGTCATGAGCAGATGAGCTCCTGCATTTTTCAGCATGTTCTTAAAAAAACATACTGTTGATTTAGAGTTAAATAAACTTGGATTTTTTGCCAGGGACATATACAGGATGCTACCCTCTACAACATAACCTTCACTCAAAACTCAAAACCTACAACCTGATTTTGGACGGAATTACGGAATCACCTGGAAGGCTTACAACTACCAAAGATTATTATTCCAAAGCTAGACAGCAAATTCTCTGGGAATCAACAGAAATCTGAAAACACCATCCAACCTGGAACTGAGTGAGTAATGTTTAGTCTGAAGCTATATTTTATTTCCAAAAGCCAAGAAGAAAAATATATTACAATGATAGATTTTACTTTATAAGGACGGAATGCTAAGTTAAGGCTACCAAGCTTGATACAACTTTAATTAGCATTAACGTGTCAAGTGAGTGGTGTCAAAGTCCTTTAGCCCAACAATGGCAGGAGAGTCGAACAGTCTACTCCAACCAAATGGAGAGGCCTTAGAAGCTGCCTACCGTTGTGCAGAGGTAATTAAAATACAGCACCCTGTGTATGTAAAGAATGATAAGATACGAAAAGATCACAAAATGAAGCTCCTTACGGAAAATCAAGAAACACTTTTTGCTAACTATTATAAAAATGGGAACATAAACAACCTCATCTTCCACACAGACCATCCCCTGGCATAGCACAGTGCCATTTTAGCACACAACCCCTCTGTTAAGGGGGGGGGAACCCCTCTGTTAAGGGGGGGGGGGGGGAACTCAGGATACTAGACAAAGAGGACTCTGAGTCAGCAAATATAAATCTCTATAAGTCTGGAACAGTATTGGTACAGGGCAACTCCAAACAGTTTCAGCTGGACTATCACATAATCAAAGAATTAGCTCAGCAGGAGAAGGTCTCCCTTTAGAAAGATACCCCCACCCTGAGCAGATCAGACCAGACCTCTTCATTACATAACCCCACAGACGAGCAACCCCAAGCGGAAAGTCAACCTTCCAGCACAGAGTACTAATCCTGTATTGAAATGAAGGATAAATTCACCCAGTTGGAGGTAAGGCAGGTAGAGCTGGAACAGCAGGTGATTACACTCCAGTCAGCACAGACCCATACAACAATCCAGCACAACAACATCCACTTAACCAGACCCGGAGTGCTGGAGGTGGAGAGAGACGTATCTGCACTCTGGACTGTGGTGAGACAACATCAACAGGAGAAAAAGAGGGGGATGGCGTGTGACAGAGAACAACCCACTAGAGAGGTGGCCACCCTCGCAGAGAAGCCAGCAGAACAGCCCACCTCAGCTCCCGACAAAAGTCTTGACACCACAGCAGAAAAGTCCACCCCAGACTCTGATCATAGCGTCAACATCACAGCAGGACAGACAAATGAAGACCTCCAAGCCCAGGGGATCCCACCCCCTCCGAGCACCTCCCCACCCCCCACCCTGATAGCTTTCCTGACAACCACCCCACACCCACTGAGGACATACACAAGCAACAGATTGTACTCCGTATGGACTCAAACGGGAAATATATACAAGAAAAACAACTTTTTCCCAAACACAGTGTGTCTAAACTCTGGTGTCCAAACACCCAGTGCGCCCTAGACCTTCTGTCTGAGGACCAACTAGGTTGACCCAGCCACATAATAATACACACAGGCACAAACGACCTGAGAGCACAGTAGAAAAGAGTGGCCACAGCACTCAAGGGAGTGATTGAAATAGCTTCTTCTACTTTCCCCAACGCTCAAATGGTTATATCCACCCTGCTACCACAAAAAGACTTCCACCCTGCTACCATACAGCAGGTAAACGCAAGTATTTCCCATGACTGTGCCTCAAAACCAAATGTTCACCTGGCCCAACACTCCACCCTGGACTTCAACAGCCTTTATGACCAGGTCCACCTATACAAGGCAGCAGTGCCCACCTTCGCCCGGATCCTAAACAACATCGCTCTCAAACGCAGCCCCAACACTTCACACATGAGCAACAGATCAATAGACACCTCGCTGACACCAGTGAGACACTCTCCCAGACCTGTGGGACCCCCCCGGACCTACACATAGAGGATGCATGCAGAGAGGACCTACATCCAGACCACAGCACCACCAGCCACATCCACACCCCCACCCCAACCAATCAACACCCCCCAAGTCAACCATGCCCACACCCCATTTATTCCCCCTCAGATCAGACCTATCCCCCCAGCCCACCCAAGCCCTCCACACCCGCAAAGAGAGCCTCAACTTGGAAGTCACATATATGCCCAGGCCGTGACCAGGCAAGCAGGCTCAACCCCCACTCTTACACTAGCCCAAGCCAATGGCACGTACCAGATGCTCAGCAGGCTCTGCTCACACTTACTGGCGTGAGGCCAAACCACACGACCAACAACATTGGACACTTTATGGAACACAAAGCCTTCACTAGCTCATCATAAAATATCCAAGTCCTGAGGTAATCTGCCTTTGGCCTAAGAGCAAGAACCTGGACTTCATCAAACAAATCGGAAATACAGACATTGTCATCCTACAAGAAACATGGTATAGAGGAGATGGACCCACTGGTTGCCCTCTAGGTTACAGAGAGCTGGTAGTCCCATCCACCAAACTGCCAGGTGTGAAACAGGGAAGGGACTCAGGGGGTATGCAAATTTGGTATAGAGCAGACCTAACTCACTCCTTTAAATTAATCAAAACAGGAACATTTTACGTTTGGCTAGAAATTCAAAAGGAAATTATGTTAACAGAGAAAAATGTCCTCCTGTGTACTACCTATATCCCCCCACTAGAATCCCAATACTTTAATGAAGACAGCTTCTCCATCCTGGAGGGGGAAATCAATCATTTCCAGGCCCAGGGACATGTACTAGTCTGTGGCGACCTAAATGCCAGAACCGGACAAGAACCTGACACCCTCAGCACACAGGGGGACAAACAACTGCCTGGAGGTGACAGCATTCCCTCCCCCATATGCCCCCCCTAGGCACAACTATGACAACAAAACCAACAAAAACGGGTCACAACTCCTGAAGCTCTGTCGCACGCTGGGTATGTACATAGTCAATGGTACTCTTCGAGGGGACTCCTATGGTAGGTACACCTACAGCTTATCTCTTGGCAGAAGTACTATAGACTACTTTATCACTGACCTCAACCCAGGGTCTCTCAGAGCGTTCAGTCAGCCCACTGACACCCCAGTCAGATCACAGCAAAATCACAGTCTACTTGAACAGAGCAATACTCAATTGTGAGGCATCAAAGCCAAAGGAACTAAGTAATATTAAGAAATGCTATAGATGAAATTGTAGTGTGGAAACCTACCAAAAAACAATTAGGCAACAACAAATTCAATCCCTTTTAGATAACTTCCTGGACAAAAGGTTCCACTGTAATAGTGAAGGTTTAAACTTGCCCTGTTCCCTTGCCCATCCTCAAAGGGAATACTTACAATCAGCTGGTGGCTGGCTGGTTGTCTGACTGTCTGGCTTGCTGGTAGGCTTGCTTGCTGGTTTGTTGGTTGGCTGGCTGGTTTGTTGACTGTCTGGGTAGGTGGCTGACTGGCTAGCTCGCTGGTAGGATGGCTAGCTGGTTTGTTGACTGACTGGATGACGGATTGCAATAAAGAGAGGATTTGTTGGGTAATTAATATTTTGTGAGTCTTGTTTTCATTTATATCGCTATGGGAGTTATTTACTTGGAAGAGTACAGGAGGAGGGATGGGGAAAAGATGGACTGCCGGTCATGCAAAGAGAGAAAGAGAGAGAAAGAGAGAGAGAGAGAGAAAGAGAGAGAGAAAGAGAAAGAGAAAGAGAAAGAGAGAGAGAGAGAGAGAGAGAGAGAGAGAGAGAGAGAGAGAGAGAGAGAGAGAGAGAGAGAGAGAGAGAGAGAGAGAGAGAGAGAGAGAGAGTTTTTGAGTTTTTATAAAACCTTTATTTTCTACTCAATTATTAACATAAATAATGACACACTGCCTTTTCAGAAATGAAACAATAAATGTAATTCCTACTCAAAATAAATAAAATAAAAATACAAAAGAACATATACATTCAACTTATTTCCTCAACAAAAAATAATTTCCCCTCCTCTACAAAACAAAGCACTCCTTCATATGCCCACTTCTCCTCAAATAATGGGAGATCTTTTACAGCTGAGAAGAACTCAAAATCCACTTTTATTCTTGCTTTCACTAATCCTTTAAAAACACATCTTATATCCTTCTCATATCCCGTGTCTATCTTATGTTTCCTACTCAAAAAAATTGACATCTTAGCTTGTCCCAAAATAAAATTTAACAGTTGACATTTTCTTTTCTGTTGCTTACTATATTGAAACCCCAAAATAAAAACATTGTTATTAAAAAACTCACCTACAGCTCTAAACAAAGACTCCAGTATTTCCAATAGAGGTTTTATCCTCTCACACTCCATAAAACAGTGAAAAATGGTTTCTCTTATATTACAAAAAGGACATCCATCTCTAACCTCTGAGTTAATGACAGATACGAAAGCATTAACTGCAATAATGCCATGTAAAACCCTCCATTGCATATCACCAGTACCCTTTTGTAACGGTGGTTTGTACAGTGCTCTCCATGCTGGCTTTACCTTGTCATCAATTCCCAATTTTACCCTCCATGGAGTGTCTTTTCTATTTTTCAATTTATCTTTATTTAACACCTTTACACACCCCCTATACAAGTCCTTCCCATTCACCTCATCCAAACCCACCTCCTCCAACCCTCTCAAATCCAACAATAAACCCTTTCTCTCTGACTCTGGGATATTTGGTGTAATCCCTAGTCTTGGAAATGCGACGTCTTCATCTTGTACATTCTTCTCTTGGCTATTAAGCATTCCCCACTCTTCCTCTGACAGAGCCTTCCTGCAGCTCCCCAACATTTGTCCGACAATCCTTTCCGACCTCATCCCCAAATGTTCAGCCACCCGTCTTCCATCCATTAAGGCGGGCCCAGCCATGGCCATTAACTGTTTTAAGGTGATTATTTTGCCCTTCACCAGAATCTTGGAGAAATGTGGAACAGCTGCAGTTGTACAATCCAGTCTTGCCCCATACACCAGCGGTTCCTCCAACAGCCAATGCACTGACTCCGCTGAATTTCTTCTGGACACCTTCATTATGCTCCACACTCTGAGAAGGCCTCTGTAAAACGGAGGTACTCCCTCCCTAGAAATCTGTCTACTATCAACCAAAAATAAAGCCTTCTTTAATCCTAATCCTCCAACCCTCTGTAATACAAGACCTGCCACCCCTCTCCACACCACATTTTCCGGTCCATAAAGCAACCTTTGAATAAACTGAAACCGGAAAGCAGCAGCTCTACTAGCAAGATGTACAAGACCTTGTCCCCCCTCCTCTTTTGATAAATACAAAACACTTTGTGGAACCCAATGATATTTATCCCAAAAGAAATCCACAATAATTGCCTGTATCTTAGCCAGAAGGCCAGATGGTGGTTCTAAAACTGACAACCGATGCCACAGTGCAGAGGCAATCACATTATTAACTATAATAGTGCGTCCCCTATATGACATACGAGATAATAACCAACGCCATCTCCTCATCCTCCCTTCCACCATTTCAACCACCCCACTCCAATTCTTTTCCATAGTCCCCTCATCTCCTAGGTACACTCCAAGATACTTAAAACCTCCCTTACACCATTCTAGCCCCCCTGGCAAAGCCATGTTCCCTCCAGCCCATTTCCCAATCTGTAAAGCACAACTCTTTTCCCAATTTACCTTTGCAGAGGATATTCCCCTAAAACGATCAACCATTATACTCAAACTATCCACCTCCGCTTGATTTTTCACTAACACAACTACATCATCAGCATAGGCTGAGAGACGAATAGGAGGAATATCCTCTGAAAGGTACACCCCTTCAATGCTACTTCTAATGCTATTTAGTAGTGGCTCTATAGCAATGGCATACAACATCCCTGACAAAGAACATCCCTGCCGAATACCTCTACACACTTTAAAAGGAGCACTCAAACCACCGTTAACTTTCAATACACTTTCAATGTCACCATATATCACCTTTATCATGGCAATAAAACCCGAGCTGAACCCAAACGCCTCAAGCGTGTGCCATAAATATTTATGTTCAACTCGGTCAAATGCCTTTTCCTGATCAATTGAAATTAGACCAGCCTCCAACCCAATTGCCTTAGAGACGTCCAAAAAATCACGAATCAGAGAAATGTTATCCCCTATCTGCCTGCCAGGAACACAGTAGGACTGGTCCGTATGTATGATTTGCCCCATCACCTCCTTCAGCCTGTTGGACAAAGCCTTTGACAATATCTTATAATCAGTGCACAATAAAGCCACCGGCCTCCAGTTCTTCACCTCCCTAGGGTCACCCTTTTTGGGCAATAGGGTGAGGACAGCCCTTCTGCAGCTTATTGGTAGTAACCCTCCGGTTAAACTATCATTAACTACTGCTAGCCAATCTTCTCCCAACATAGCCCAAAAAGACTTAAAAAAGTCAACGGGAAGCCCATCAATGCCTGGTGCCCTTCCATTTTCCATGCCTTTTAATGCAGTGTATAACTCCTGCAAAGACAACGGTTGCTCCAGCTCAACCTGAGCTTTTGCAGCCACCTTTGGGAGCCCATCAAAGAACTGTTGTGTCACTGTTTTATCCTCTTTGTACTCACACTTATAGAGCTCAGCATAGAACTCTACTGCCCTCTTTCTAATTTCACTCGGGCTAGTGAGCTCTTGTCCAACAGCTGATTTGAGACAATGAATAATTTTTCTTTGTCCATTCTTTTTCTCTAAACCAAAGAAAAACTTGGATGAGGCATCCATTTCAGATATTCCCTGAAACTTACTTCTCACCAATGCCCCCTGTGCTCTGATACCCAGCAGGTCTGCCAATGCAGCTTTTCTCTTCTTGAGGGCCTGAGTATGGCCTCGATCTCCTGTGGTCTCAACCAACGTCATGAGTTCCACTATTTCAACCTCTAAGGCTTTCATTGATCTGGTGATATCCTTGGTGACATTCCTCGTGTATTGATTACAGAATTGTTGAATCTGGATTTTCCCTATATCCCACCACTGTTGAAGTGATATAAAACTGGCCTTTTGAGACCTCCACCTCTCCCACAAAACACTGAAACATTTCCTGAAATGAGCATCACTCAATAAAGTTGTATTAAAATGCCAGTATGCACTTTTGGGTTTTACATCATTAATGAACACCACCTCTGTTATTAAACAATGATCAGAAAATCCCACTGGGGTTATCACACTTGATTTACAAACCTGAGATTGATGCTCAAAACAATAAAACCTATCTAACCTAGCCATAGAAATGATGTTCTCTCTCACATGCGCCCAGGTGTACTGCCTTGTTCCTCCATTTTGACTCCGCCAAATATCACACAATTCATGTGTTACAATAAGGCGTTTTAAAAAAGTCCTTGAGGCTATATGAGGTTCTTGGTGATTTCTATCTAAATCGCTGACTGTGCAGTTGAAATCCCCAGCAATAAATAAATAATCCTCTTTATTACATTTCTCAATGGTATTTGATAATGTCTCTAAAAAACATACCCTCTCAACTGTCACCACTGGGGCATATACATTTATCAGACACATAGTGATGTTTTCATACCTTGCTCTGACTTTTAATAACCTCCCCTCAACTATCTCCTCAATCTCATAAGACAAAGGCAAAAACCCTTTTGAGAACAAAATAGCCACCCCCCCACTTTTTGAGTTTTTATGACTACACACCACTGTCCCACCCCACTCCTTTTGCCACATGACTTCATTTTCCAAATTACTATGCGTTTCTTGTAGAAAAATTATGTCACTTCCCTTTCCCCTAATTAACTCATACACCATGGCTCTTTTTTTACCATCTCTTGCCCCATTTACGTTTAAAGAAGAAATCTTAAAACTGCTCATGGATGAAAAAAATATACAGATGATGATACAGCCACCACATCTCTTTACAGAGTTAAAACTGCAACTGAACTCTTTCATTTTCTTTCAAATTTACATCACTTATCACTCTCGTGACCACTTTCTTGAGTCTAGCAATTTCAGGGCTTTTCAACCCTCCTCCTGTAATCTTTGACATCAGAAACTTTGCTGATTCAATAAACAATTCACTTTCAGGGAAAAAATCAGTTACTTTGTAATCCTGCATATATTTCTTCCCTTTTGTCAACTTCAGAAATTGACGTATCTTCTCAATTCCATATCTCCCTTCTATCTCATTTGTCTCGCTACATTGTTGTGACGCGTCAGAAGACTCACTCTCGCTATCCTCCCCAGACGAAAACTCTACCATCTCTACCACTTGTTCATCTTCAACTGATTTATCACTCTCTACCTTTCTCTTAGAACTAGACCCTTCACCCCCCCTTACGTTCTTCCTTTTACTCCTAGGTATTTTGAAAACATCTGCTTCTTTTTCCGTTATTTCAATCTCCTCTTGCCCTCCAATTTCATTTTCCAACACCACCTCAGCGACGGCAGTCGCAATCTCACCACCTGTTTCCCCTCCCTCTTTGTTCTGATCTACCACAATTTCCACCTTATCCACAATGCCTTCTTCTCCTACTTTTCCAACCACATCTGCCCACCTTCTCCCTTCCCCTGCACCCTTAGCATTTTCATCCCTTCGCGGTGGTGCGTTATTTGCACCAGCACTATAACTACTACCGGTCTCAGCGCGCTCATTCTCGGGACAACTGCGCACCAAATGCCCCTCTCTTCCACAACCAAAACATTTCATTGATTCAGTCGAAGCGTAAAATACATAATCAAATCCATCAATCTTAAAACTGAACGCTAAATTCAGTTCCTCTACGTCCTTTTTTAAGATCATATGCACTTGCCTCCTATGAGACACGACATGTTTCAGCAACGGAGATTTGCATCCAAAAAGAACCTTCTTTATTGTAGATACGATTTGACCATGACGCGCTAACTCTCGCTCCAGCACTTCATCTCTAACAAAAGGTGGCACGTTAGAAAGTATCACTTTTTTCGCCGGATTCATAAGCGGAAATACCTGCGTCTGTGTTTCCCGCAACACCACACCCGTCTCGACTATTTTATTCACCTTTTCAATAGAATCTAAGAATATCACT
The DNA here is from genome assembly GCF_045679555.1 of Salvelinus alpinus. Taxonomy (NCBI): domain Eukaryota; kingdom Metazoa; phylum Chordata; class Actinopteri; order Salmoniformes; family Salmonidae; genus Salvelinus; species Salvelinus alpinus. The sequence continues at coordinate 20,089,005 of NC_092111.1, forward strand.
ACAGCGCTATTCATCCTTGAGGCTGATTTGATGCTATCATACCCAATGATAGCACCCACCGCAAGACTACATTCTTCTACTGAACAGCCAGCCGCGGCTGGAATCTTCACTCCATTCCTTCGACTAAGTCTTTCATACTCCAAACCTCCACGAGTGGCCATTTCCACCCGCCCCCCCCGCTGGTTGTGCCCTCGCGACAAACAAAACAACCTCAAACTATCCCACCACCCCTATACTTTCTTATTAATATTTAGAAAAAATACCCTTAAACCAACTAAACTAATCAATATATATATATTTACATACCAACACCCAATAGAGTGAAAAGAAATCCAGTCGCTCTCACAATCACTCCTGCTTGACGACTCACTCCCAGCATGCACTCCGAAGAGAGAGAGAGAGAGAGAGAGAAAGAGAGAGAGAGAGAGAGAGAGAGAGAGAGAGAGAGAGAGAGACAGACAGACAGAGAGAGAGACACAGAGAGAGACAGAGACAGAGACAGAGACAGAGACAGAGACAGAGACAGAGACAGAGACAGATTAAAATGAGAGAGGATGTAGACTAAGCTATATTGATATTGGCAGTCACGGTGGGCTTGATAGCATCGTAAATATTTCATAGTAAAGTTCCCCCACATCTCCGCTACCCACACCTGCAACACCCTAATCTCCAATATCCACACAGGCAAAGAAGGGAACAATCTATCTATCGCTGCTCATAACGTAAAGGGTGGATTTGTTCAAAGGAACAGAATCCTCATCAGTTCAAGGTTGTGACAGTCTTCCTATTTTCTTTACCTGTTTCCTCTTGTTGCAACCAAGTGGAGCTACAAAGAGAATGAGGAGAGGAGGGAGGTAGACATAACACTTCCAAAAAACAACAGTGATGTGAAAATCAAGGCCAGGCTTGTTGAAACTAGTGGGGTGCTGCTGCGCTGTGCCTACCGCTGTCTGTCTCTCAGGCCACAGAGGTGTTTCATCATCCAAGCAGAGAGATGGGGGAAATAATAACACACACCAAACTCTGAATGTGGATCACAAAAACACTGCCTTCAGATACTGGGAGGAGGGAGGGAGGAGGAGGAGGAGGAAGAAGAGGGATAAAAGCCAAGTACACAGCAGGATGGGTACAGAGAATTCATGGAAGGCAATGTTGGCGGTTGGTTCGGGGGGGTAAAAAAGAAAGAGCATTCACTGATACATTTGAACATGAGCTTCCCTCTCCCCCTGGCTGCTACAGCACCAGTTCAGTTTATCTCGTAAAACTCAATGGTGCAGAATTACACACTTCTCTATGCTGCCTCCATGCCCTGTTCCCTTCCCCGTCCTCAAAGGGAATACATGCAATCAGCTGGCTGGCTGGCTCGCTGGTAGGCTAGCTGGCTGTCTGGTTTGGTGGCTGGCTCTGTTCACAAACACAAACAGACCCCACAGAGCCCCAGGATAGCAACACAATTAGACCCAACCAAGTCATGAGAAAACAAAACAAAACTCCCATGTCTCCTGGGTGAAATAACACAGTTTTGCCATCACAGCAGCAATATTTGTGACCTGTTGTCACAAGAAAAGGGCAACCAGTGAAGAACAAACACCATCGTAAATACAACCCATATTTATGTTTGCTTATTTTCCCTTTTGTACTGGAGCTGGCTGGCTGGTTTGTTGGTTGGCTGGCTGGCTAGCAGACTGGCTGGGCGACTGGCGATAAAGGATTGCAATAAAGAGAGGATTTGTTGGCTAATTAATATTTCTGGATTCTGGTTTTTAATTTTTATCGCTATGGGAGTTGTTATTTATGCTTTTAATTTGTACACTGACAGACTCCATCGATCCACACAAGTGTTTAAATTAATTCAACAGCTTCAGAAACAGTCGTTAGAGAAACAGGAACGTGTTGTACAGTTATTGTCCACAATGGTCTGTTGATGGATTTGTTTTGGTTAATAAAGTGGAATGAGGGTGGAATGGTATTGACTGGTGTTGACATTGTGGCAGTAAAAGACAGGAATATATGACGTGGGATGCAGTGGACCTTGTTCATCTAGTAGGCTGAGGGAATTGGGGACACGCAACTACATGTAGCATGTATGAGCTTGTGCATGGTTGCACCATATTCTCAGTATGTGTGCATGTAGGTGCGCATCCGTGTGTCCGTGCATGTGTGCATGCAGGCCTGTGTGTGCATAGTTGGATTGGGTTGAGCGGTGAGAAATGGGGTGCACTTGGATATGACGGACAGAGAGGGAATGAGTGATGAAGGAGAAGAGAAGGAGGTGTAGAGGAAGGGAGACAGAGTTGGAAAGAGATGAAGGGAATGTGAAAAGCAAGATGCACAGAATTAAGACAGAGAGATAAAGAGGAGAGCAGTAGCGTTTGAGAATTGGAGAGAGAGGAAGAGGAGAAAAGACAAAAGAAAGAGAGAAAGTGTGAGAAAGAGAGTTCTACGCCTTCCGTCTCCTGGCTTGGTTCCATCCCCCTGTCCCTCGTCTCTCTGAGCCTGTCCAGGACTGATTGCACCAAGAGCCATGAATATTCAGAGCTCAACCAGAGAGAGAGAGAGAGAGAGAGAGAGAGAGAGAGAGAGAGAGGGGGAGAGAGGGGGAGGGAGAGAGAGTGAGAGGGAGAGAGAGAGAGAGAGAGGAGACCGAGACAGCGGGAAGAGAGCCAAGGGAGAGGAGAGACAGAGAGAGAGATAGTTAGAGAGAAACACAGAGACAGAGGGGAGAGAGACCAAGGGAGAAGTGGGGAGAGGAGAGAGAGAGACAGAGACAGAGGGGAGAGAGACAGAGGAAGAGAAAGACAGACAGAGAGTTAGAGACAGACACTTCAGTCTCAGGGCCACTGTGATCACTCTCTGTCTTTATCCCTCTTTAGTCTTTAGTGCTGCAATGTCTAGTGACTTTGTTCCAAGCAAGATTTCACAAAACGAGGAGGAGAACGTCTTGAGAGCTTCATCAAATGTTTTGATAGTGTTTGCTGCTACCTCTCCATTTAAACTCAATCACCTCATCTCTCCCTCTTTAAAAGATCAGAAGACTGGGACAGTTCACCTGCCACTGATCAAATCAAATCAAATTTGATTGGTCACATACAAATATTTAGCAGATGTTATTGTGGGTGTAGCGAAATGCTTGTGTTCCTAGCTCCAACAGTGTAGTAGTATCTAACACTTTCCAACAATGCACACAAATCTAAAAGTAAAATACTGGAATTAATAAATAAAGTAAACCATTTTTAAAGTGACTAGTGTTCCATTATTAAAGTGACCAGTGATTCCATGTGATTCCAGGGCAGCAGCCTCTAAGGTGCAGGGTTGAGTAACCAGCTGGTAGCCGGTTAGTGATGTCTATTTAACAGTCTGATGGCCTTGAGATAGAAGCTGTCTTTCAGTCTCTCTGCTTTGATGCACCTGTACTGACCTCGCATTCTGGATGATAGCGGGGTGAACAGGCAGTGGCTTGGGTGGTTAATATCCTTGATGATATTTTTGGCCTTCCTGTGACATCGGGTGCCGTAGGTGTCCTGGAGTGCAGGCAGTGTGACCCCGGTGACCGCACCACCCTCTTGACAGCCCTGTTGCGCCTTCTTCACCACACTGTCTGTGAGGGTGGACCATTTCAGATTGTCTGTGATGGGTACACCGAGGAACTTGAAGCTTTCCACCTTCTCCACTGTAGTCCCATCGATGTGATAAGGGGTGTGCTCCCTCTGCTGTCTCCTGAAGTCCACGACCAGCTCCTTCGTTTTGTTGACGTTGAGGGAGAGTTTATTTTCCTGGCACCACACCACCAGGGCCCTCACCTCCTCCCTGTAGGCTGTCTCGTCATTGTTGATACCAAAGTAACAAGATTCCCACCTACACTCTAGTCAACAAGACACATCTGAATAGTCTACTATTACTTGAGGCAGAAACAATCAATGGTAATAGCACTTCACTGACTGCTATCTTCTTTGTGATCCCTGTAGGGGGCTATAGCAAGCTCAGTCTCTGATCAATCTCCAGCTACAGAGCACGTAGCCTATCTCTCTCCTCCAGTCTGTGTCCTTCTGGCCCCTGGGGGCCTCTCAGTGATACCTAATCTCCATCTCAACACCCTCCCTCTCACTCCCACTCCCCATCTCTCTGTCCCCCTCTCTCTCTCCCCTTCTCTCTTTTAAAGCCCTGTGAAGCAGTCCCGTTCTCTTTTCTTCTCTCTCTGCTCTTTATTCTCTCTTCACTGTCTGTCTGTTCCTGGCTGTTGGTCAGGGTCCCGTGGGGCCGATCTGTTGGCTGGGACTGCGGGACAGTGATCCTTATCTGTGGGATTGGATGAGTGGGCCCTCTGGGGCCTTCACTAGCACTTTGAGCCGTGACAGAGAGAGAGAGAGAAAGGGAAAGGAGGGCAGAGGGGGAAAGAGTAGAAGATAGATCATGGCAGAGAGGGGGAGAGGACTAGAGGACAGAAAGGGAGAGGAGAGGGGGAAAGGGGGAGAGCAAATGGGAGGCATTGAGAGGCAGGCAGGCAGTGTGCCCCACCCCAGGCTGTGTTCTATTCTATTCTGTTCTGTCCCCCTCTTCACAGTGCAGTGAGAGACACATCCCTGCAGGGCAGGATTAAAACCCTGCACCAGTCATCCTCTCTGTCTTTTACCTGCCTCATTACCTGCAGCAGAACCTCGTACAGCTCTATGGGACCAACAAGGCAGTCTGTCCCGCGTCTGTCTGCGTACCCGGGGGGAGACTTAAGACGTCACACCCACCCACAGGTCTTCATTTCCACTTATATAACACACCACACCCAGGCTGCTTCAGCGTACACACATATTATCCGGGTGTTAACCGCTGTTTTCAGACAGACTCAACAAACACAGTTCTACTTTCACCAAACCACCAGCCCAGGCAAGGCTTGGTCTGATTGGATATTATACCAACGCCCCCAAATCCCATATCCCCTTCCACTGTGAGAAAAACGTGGGAGACTGTAGTGGTGGTAAGAGAACCTTTTGATGTTACAGAAGAAAATCATTAACTCTTAATCACTTTGGGGTTGTGTTGTTGGCGAGGCCTAGGACAGCAGAGCTGAGGATACTACCACATAACGCACAGCATTGATCCACACCGGGGCCTAATCTCATTAAGGATGTGTTGATTTATTGATATGTGTCTGAGACCAGGCTTGGAGCTCTGAGAGGAGACCAAGGTTATGGAGGAAAACACTCCTCTACTGAGGGTCACATGGAATTGAGGTCAATTGACTGTTCAGCCAACCCACACTCACACCCACAATCCTTTACTGCTGCCATTGACACACAGGCACACACAGGCACACACACACACACACAGCTGTTGGCTTCTCGTTAAAGGGCGTTTTGGAGGAGGGCAAACGAGAGACGGCTAGAGGTATAAATCATAGGATTTAATGAGGCTGCTTCCATATAGCCCACCACACACACACACACACACACACACACACACACACACACACACACACACACACACACACACACACACACACACACACACACACACACACACACACACACACACACACACACAATAGCCATAACAACACCATCAACTAAACACAGGGCAGAACAAAGAGATATTGATTACTCTGCTGCACTGGGGGACATTAAGTCATACAGGTAAATATACGACAAATACACTACTATACCACATTTATATTCCCATGTTGTCACGATGACAGAGTGCAGCAGTACCCGCTCCTCTGGGACAAACTGGTAGTTTGCACATATTTATTCTATTCCAGCAGCACAAGCACAACAGATGAAACTAATCAAGGACATGATGTTTCCCAGCTAGCAAGCATGTGGGGGCCCACTAGCGGCTGGTCTCTGGCGTAGTTTCTCAGCTGCAGTATAGAACATACTCTATGTGTGAGGCTCTAAAAGCCAATGTTCTGTTCTTAATCAATCAACCAACCAATCAACCAGGTAACCTAGGGATTAAGAGCATTGGGTCAGTAACTGATAGGTTGCTGGTCAAATCCCGAGCCAGCAAGGTAGAAAAATCTGCCATTCTGCCCTTGAGCAAGGCAGTTAACGCCAAACAACATCTTTGCCGATGATGTTGATCAAGGCAGACGTGCAACTATAGTTTTCCTTCACAGAAAATACATTGGTGCAACACATTTGGCAGAAAATAGATTCATTTTCATCAGATGACAACAGAAGCGCAAAGCTATTTGGCTTGCAGCCACACAAGTAAATGAGCTTACAATGAAAAACCAAGGCCTTTTTAAAAATAAACGATCCATGGCATTCATATTTCTAATGTTTAAGCATAGCATAGAAAGAATGAGGCCAGCTACATGTCCTAATGTTTTGCTTAAAGTTAATCTTGCATTTTACTGGAGAAAAATAGGCTGGCTACAGCGAGAAAGTAGCTTCACATCAGTCAGAGCGTTGTCTGCTGATAGAATGCCTGTGAATTCTCATCTGAGTTCAGAAGTGCAACTGAAACACGAAATTAGTCTGATGCCGGCAGAAATTACAATAAGAAGCATTTTTCATCTGTGTTTACAAAATGCAGCAAGATATTTCTTATACAGTTTTTTACAATTACTTTGGCACTCATTTCAGAACCTTGATGTCATTTTTCAAAACTCTAGACACAAAACTCACAACCAATGATCAAAATGCTAATTTTTAAAAACTCTAACACTTTTTCCAATTGCTTGGATACAATACACATAAAGCTAAGATCATTTGTTCATTGAACTAAAATCACCTGTTCAAAATGACACAACTTAACATCAAAGTATTACCATTTCAAAATACAATTCACACATTACATCTGAGATGACTGTCTATTCATTTCATTACAATGATCTAACTATCAATTGATACAACTGCTCAAATTGATAAGTAACTGTTGCATTACTCTTAATGCATAGTTTTATGGAAACTGACAAACAATATTCCATGTTTAGGTCATGAAAGTTTCAGGATAATGAGATCCATTGACAGCAATTACCGTGGAATATGAACCAATTGGACTACATTATCTATGGCTGTAATATTTCATCATCATTCTTTATCAGACACTGTTTCTATGGTCCCATGTACCACTTTTCCAGACCATGTTTTCAGATTTGACATTACTGTACACTCACCGGCCACTTTATTAGGTACACCTATCTAGTACTGGGTAGGACCTACTTTTGCCTCCACAACAGCCTGAATTATTCATGGTGTTGTACGTTAAGAGATGCCCTTCTGCACACCACTGTTTTAAACAGCTGATATTTGAGCATTTGTGGCCTTTCTGTTTGCTTGAATGAGTCTGGACATTCTCCTCTGACCTCTCTCATTAACAAGGTGTTTTGCCCACAGAACTGCCGCTCACTGAATGTGTTTTGTTTATCGCACCATTCTCTGTAAACTCTAGAGACTGTAGTGCGTAAAAATCCCAGGAAGGCAGCTGTTTCTGAGATGCTGGAATCACCATGTGTGGCATCAACAATCATACCAGGGTCAAAGTTGCTTAGATTACGCATCCTGCCCGTTCTAATGTCTGGTCGAACAACATCTAAAGCTCTCTACTCTATATACTCTATATATTGAGTTGCAGGCAGCCACATGATTCGCTGTTCGAATGTAACCATCCTTGATGAGCTAAATCAGGTCTGTAGAGCTGATGGCATGACCTATGTCATTGTGTGGGATAATGTCAGGTTCCACCATGCTCAAATGATGCAAGCATTTGCATTCAGGCCCATCCACAATTTACCACCCTGTGCTTACCCCCATACTCTCATTTCCTTAAACCGATTGAGGAATTTTTCTGCACATGGAGGTGGAAGGTATATGATTCGCCATGCCTGAAGATTCTTCCCAAGATGTTTAGCTAATGAAAACATCCATTGTGATGTGGAGGAGAACCTGTGGCCAAATCCACAAGACAGGGTTGATGGAAATATAGAAGTACAGTAATCAATCTTTTGTTTTGCTTTTTACAGTAAGCCAGGTGAGGAACACTGCAGTTGACCTTTAACTGTTTTTTCTTTTTTTGTAGCTAATTATTTTTGATTTGATTCAAAGAAACCTATGTTGTGATTTTATTATTTCATCAATAAATGTTCTGTTTTGTTCAATGATTCCACTGTGTCTGTAGTATTCTCTCTACTACTCTTTTTACCGTGATGTATTTACATTTAGTAGCATAATGAAACATGTATCACATATTTTGTACTACAATATTTAATGATTGTACGAACAACTACACAGTGAAACTATCCGTATCTTGTGTGTGGGTGATCTAAATGAATGTTCCTATGGTATTTAATGATAAATTAGTTATTTGAACCAATGATTCTGCAAGTGCAAGAATTATTTAAAGATATGAAAGCACAATGCAATGTTTTGAACATTGGACAGCCAGTGTTACTGTCACGTTCTGACCATAGTTCTTTTGTGTTTTCTTTGTTTTAGTGTTGGTCAGGACGTGAGCTGAGTGGGCATTTCTATGTTGTGTGTCTAGTTTTCCTGTTTCTGTGTTTGGCCTGATATGGTTCCCAATCAGAAGCAGGTGTTAGTCGTTTGTCTCTGATTGGGAGCCATATTTAGGTAGCCTGTTTTGTGTTGGGTTTTGTGGGTGGTTGTCTTCTGTCTTTGTGTCTATGCACCAGATAGGACTGTTTCGGTTTTTTCACATTTATTGTTTTGTATTTTGTAGTGTTCACGTTTATCGTCTTTAATTAAACATGATGAACACTAACCACACTGCGCTTTGGTCCTCTCCTTCGTCCACAGAAGAAAGCCGTTACAGTTACAAGTGATGACCGTTTTGTGTCTAGAGTTTTGAAAAATGACCACAAGGTTCTGAAATTAGTGCCAAAGTGATTGTTAAAAACTGTAAGATGCATATTTTGTTCCTGTGTAAAAAAACGCAGAATTCCCTAAGTTTAACTTGCCATATACTAGTCTGTGGAGCGAAAGCTGGACTTAGTCTTTTTTTTTGTTGATTTTTAGAAAAACATCCAAAATGACCAGTGTGCCTTGAATTCTGAATAAATCACAGACAGTGATCACCAGCAAAGCACCCCAACACCATCACACTTCCTCCTCCATGCTTCATGTGGGAACCACACATGCAGAGATCATCCATTCACCTACTCTGCGTCTCACAAAGACGTGGCGGTTGGAACCATCAGAGCAAAGGACAGATTTCCACCGGTCTAATGTTCATTGCTCATGTTTCTTGGATCAAGCAAGTCTCTTCTTAATATTTCTGTCCTTTAGTAGTGGTTTCTTTGCAGAAATTGGACCATGAAGGCCTGATTCACGCAGTCTCCTTGAGGTGTGTCTTACTTGAACTCTGTGAAGCCAATATTTGGGCTGCAATTTCTGAGGCTGGTAACTAATGAACTTATCCTCTGCAGCAGAGGTAACTTTGGGTCTTCTTTGTGGCGGTCCTCATGAGAACCAGTTTCATCATAGCACCCAAGCTAATTTGCTAGCTACTTCCAGACATCTAAGTGAGAGAGAGAACAGCTCACAGAACATTACCCTAGCAGAGCTGCTTAGGCTATTATGTTATCCAGGGTGTTGGTGACTGCAACTGTGCTGTCAGATTGTCCATTTGTAAATTCAGAGCGTTTCGTGTTCAGAGCGCACAGAGGACGCGCTGGCCGATGAGTTTACTGACGTTTACTGGCACCGGCCATATTCAACGGGTGTAGAGCGTTTGTAAATTCATCAGTTATTCTGCGCTCTCTGGCACATTCAGACGAGAGTGCTCTGAAATCGGAGTAGATGGCCAGACTGAATTTACGAACTCACCCGAAATGGTTACTTGCATAGTGGAGACTTTGTTAAGACATGTAGCTAGCTAGCTAGGTAAACAATGAACCATGAATACAACACATGACGTTACTACCCTGCATGAATCTGCAGGTAGCTAACCAATCAGGATCAATGTTAGCTAGCTAACATTAGGCTATAGCTAGCCAAGTAAATGTCTCTTTCTGTCAAAATTTGAAATATGTCATATCTGATAATGTAGCTAGCCAGACTATCTTGCCCATGTACATCATTCTTGGTTGGACGTGTCTCCTGTCGGATGCCATGGTTGCCCTTAGTGTGAAGATGTAATCCGATACCACTGATTTCAAAACTCAGTCCTCCAGAAAGTGGAGAGCAACACTTATGCAGTTTTAATACACAATAAAAAAAAAATTAAAGCTGCGTTAGACAGGATGATCTAGACATACTGACCAGCTCAAATAGACAGAAGCATGCTACAGTATATGGCAGACCAATCCAAACTCATCTCTCGACATGTCCAGCCCACTCATTATTTCAGCCAATCATGGCTCCCGGGAAGGTTGATCGCTTTTTCTTTGGCTAAACCAACTAGGCTCGTAATTTAACAATGTTATTCATATTTACAGATGGCATACACGTTTGTATGTTCGAGAAGGCATTTCTGCCCAAAAACGCATTTAGATTATTTTTTAAAGTTTACGTTCTCACGGTTAGCCTGTGAAGTAGTGACCGTGACATATGCCTAGTTTCCAAAAACGGGTCACAACTGATTGGCTCAAATTCAATATGGAAAGAAATTCCACAAATTTTAACGAGGCACACCTCTTAATTGAAATGCATTCCAGGTGACTACCTCATGAAGCTGGTTGAGAGAATGCCAAGAGTGTGCAAGGCTGTCATCAAGGCAAAGTGTGGCTACTTTGAAGAATCTCATATATAAAATATATTTAGATTTGTTTAACACTTTTTTGGTTACTACATGATTCCGTATGTGTTATTTCATAGTTTGATGTCTTCACTATTATTCTAAAATGTAGAAAATAGTAAAAATAAAGAAATCCCTGGAATGAGTAGGTGTGTCCAAACTTTTGACTGGTACTGTATGTAAAACTTTATGAGCTGTATTGCCTGTCTTTACAATTCATTTATTTTCGTTTGCACTCGTTAGCATATTTAGCTAACATCCTCCATGGAAATTTGCTATTACCTGTGCTCATTTTGTTAGCATTCTGGTAATCAACACCCAATGCGCTTTTTTTTGTTGCACCCCCTTGTGTACTAAACCGGTAATACCATAAATCCCGGGGTGAGAGAAGGACGGTATGACGATATGAAAATCTGGAATCCCCTAGCTCCATCTGGTGCCACTCACCCTAACCCTCACCTGGTTATAGAGCCATATTACTGTCAATGTAGCATTAGCACAGCATTGTCTCTCCCCTGGTATTTGCTGGGCCTGGAAGGTGCTAACGGCGTAGCATTAGAAATATAATTACTATACTGTATGTGTTAACACAGCAGATGTATTGTTAGCGCTCACCTGGTATTCGCTGGGCCAGAATGTGCTGACGGCTAGCTCCACCTGGTGCCACTGGCGTCCATGTGACCCGGAGACGTTCCACACGGCACTGCCCCACAGCCCCCCGTTGACCCGGATGTAGAGCTGCAGGTCCCCGGGGGAGTGGCCGTCGCGGCTGTACAGGAAGTAGCTGAACTGGATGCAGTGCGTGTCGTTCTCACTCAGCGAATGGAGGAGGAGGTGGGCCCGCTGCCCCGCGGCATGCTGGGACGAGTTCACCATCATGAACGAGCCTAGGGGAGAGGAGGGAGAGGAGGGAGGAGACCGGGTCAGATGATTATAACACAATTCCTGTCAACAGAGACGTGACTTTAGGGAAATCTCCTTCATGATTTGAGCAATAGTCTGAGTTGAGGTAAAGCCTGAGCATACATACCAAGTTAGGATTCAACCCTCTACCTTTCTCTGCTCTACCTCCGTCTCTACCACAGGCGGCCGGTAGCACCTTAATTGGAGAGTACGGGCTCATAATAATGGATGGAACGGAATAAATGTAATGGTATTGAATACATCAAACACATCCTTTGAAACCATTCCAGACATTCTTGTGAGCAGTCCTCCCCCAGCAGCCTGCTCTAGTCCCTACCTCTCTTTACTTCTCTCTTCCTCTCTCTCTGGCCCTCTAAGGCTTCTTTGTCTGCCATAAGGCCTCAGATGTCCCCTGTTCAAAGCTATGTGTGGTGGACAGACAGCGGGGCTGTAGCCTGTTGCCTGGCCATCACACGGGTGTCAAACAGACAACCTGACAAACAAAGACAGATATTTGCCTTTACAGCTGTCCACACACCGCAATGGAGGAGAGAGAGTGAGAGAGAGATATCAACAGAAAGAGAATGACTAAGAGAAAAAGCGAACGAGTGATAGGGAGATGTCCATGTTGATCACACCAGATTGGGGACAGTGTTCATGAAAGAATCACAACAGAGTATTATTCTAACCCTTCTAAACCTTTCTAATCTTCTAAAAATGATCACTGTGTCACAGTATTGGATCCTGTTCCCGAAGGAATCTTCTAAGTGCTTTAAAGACACGGCTGTAGTGTATTCCCTATGGAAGGGCAGGGCAGGTTGGGTAATGTAGTTGAATGAGTGTGTAATCAGGGACTCAGTGCCGTTTCACTCCAACTACCATTAATCACACTGACACTGTTATTAGGCTGCAATGGCAACCTAGGGAATACTTTGAACACCAGAGAGTATGCACGCAGACACGCACACATGCACACACACACACACACGCACACACACACACACACACACACAAACACAAAGTGCGATGGGCTCAGGTCCAAATCCCGCGGAGTGAGAGCTCCCCTCCCTCCTTGCTCCTCCTCCTTTTCCCTCTCTCCTTCTCCCTCTCTCCTTGGCAGGTAGAGTGATTAAGATACTAGAGCTCCTTGGGGACCTTATCTCTCTGTCCCTGGCCTCAGCCTGGCGATGGCTGCCTTCATAGGGAGGAGGTACAGCATGTGACCTGTCTTTATAGCTTCAACACTGTGACCTCAACATGCCTTTCAGACAGGCTGCCTTTCCTCATTGCATTTCCTCATCACCTTGCTCTCGGGTTGCACAATTCCAGTAACTTTCCCAAAATGAAATAGTTTTCCAGAAATCCTGGTTGAAGGATTCAGGATTTCCTGCTTATTTCCTCCTGATTCTGGGAATCTTCCATCCAGGATTTCTGAAAAACCTGGGAATTTTGCAACCCTACTTGCCCATATCAGTGAAGAAAAACACACCCAATAGAAGGTAACACAGACAAAAGCTGGTGCTGGTTCAAGGAAACCCTGGTCTTGTCAGTTTGCTTTGCTTGCTCATCCAAAGGGGAGGAGTCACAGTCAGAACAAGGAAGAAAAGTAAGAAAGTTCAAGAGTCCTTCGCATCAAAAGTTTTGATTCCCCAAACCAACCATGACCTACATCAGCCAGGTCACAGCACAGGGCTGCTCAGTGTTAAAAAACCTCTTACTGTCTCAAAACCTTGAATCCGCTCTACTGTCCAAAACATCCCTACATCCCTTTCCTCTCTCTTTCCTGATCCGTCTGGACAAAACATCCCTCCGGTCTCTTTTCTCATCCTCTCCTATCCTCTCTTCCCTGACCCCGACCCTGAACCCAGCCTGGACAGAACTGTCAAGCTTTCAGTAAATTCCTACTAGCAGCTTCTCTTTCTCAGGGGAACTCGCAGGCAGCATTCTCAGAAAACATTGATCTTCCCCTTGCTTTCCTTAGAGTCTCACCAACATCCAGAGCTGGACCAGGGCAGGCATTGACTTGGCTTGTACTGGCCCCTGGGCCCTCACTGCCACCATGCCTCTGATGTGTGGAGACTCCTGAAAGCTCGTGGGGCCAGGAGGCTAAATTGCTTTTCTCGCTAGATCAGCACAACACTGAACTACCTCTCCCTTCCCTGTTTGAGATTTGAGACGAGGTAACATGCCTATGTGTGCGAGAGGGAGATCTGCTATGGGGAGGGTATGAGATGAGTGCTATGACCAAAAGTTAGACAACAAAGATATTAGCTGGAATTTAATTGGCCCTGCCATAGCAATGTTAACGCATTGTCTTGTTTACAAACTGCAACACAATCTCATAAAATTATTACTCTGAAAAGAGGAAGATTCTAGTTGTTGAACAGTGGTGGAAGAGAGATTTAGAGAACAATTGAAGATTAAAATATGTCTAACTAATTCTGATAGGCCTTGGAGCCGGTATGGAAATCAAATTATTATTATTTTTTTTTATTTAACCTTTATTTAACCAGGTAGGCAAATTGAGAACACGTTCTCATTTACAATTGCGACCTGGCCAAGATAAAGCAAAGCAGTTCGACACATACAACAACACATAGTTACACATGGAGTAAAACAAACATATAGTCAATAATACAGTGAAAAAAAAAAGAAGTCTATATACAATGTGAGCAAGTGAGGTGAGATAAGGGAGGTGAAGGCAAACAAATATATGTATAAATAAATAAAAATATAAAAGGCCATGGAGGCGAAGTGAGTACAACACAGCAAGTAAAATAAAAACTAAAAAAACACTGGAATGGTTGGTTTGCAGTGGAAGAAAGTGCAAAGTAGAGACAGAAATAATGGGGTGCAAAGGAGCAAAATAAATTAATAAATAAATACAGTAGGTAAAGAGGTAGTTGTTTGGGCTAAATTGTAGATGGGTTATGTACAGGTGCAGTAATCTATGAGCTGCTCTGACAGCCGGTGCTTAAAGCTAGTGAGGGAGATAGGTGTTTCCAGTTTCAGAGATTTTTGTAGTTCGTTCCAGTCATTGGCAGCAGAGAACTGGAAGGAGAGGCGTCCAAAGGAAGAATTGGTTTTGGGGGTGACTAGAGAGATATACCTGCTGGAGCGCGTGCTACAGGTAGGTGCTGCTATGGTGACCAGCGAGCTGAGATAAGGGGGGACTTTACCTAGCAGGGTCTTGTAGATGACCTGGAACCAGTGGGTTTGGCGACGAGTATGAAGCGAGGGCCAGCCAACGAGAGTGTACAGGTCGCAGTGGTGGGTAGTATATGGGGCTTTGGTGACAAAACGGATGGCACTGTGATAGACTGCATCCAATTTATTGAGTAGGGTTTTGGAGGCTATTTTGTAAATGACATCACCGAAGTCGAGGATTGGTAGGATGGTCAGTTTTACAAGGGTATGTTTGGCAGCATGAGTAAAGGATGCTTTGTTGCGGAATAGGAAGCCAATTCTAGATTTGACTTTGGATTGGAGATGTTTGATGTGAGTCTGGAAGGAGAGTTTACAGTCTAACCAGACACCTAGGTATTTGTAGTTGTCCACATATTCTAAGTCAGAGCCGTCCAAAGTAGTGATGTTGGACAGGCGGGCAGGAGCAGGCAGCGATCGGTTGAAGAGCATGCATTTGGTTTTACTTGTATTTAAGAGCAGTTGGAGGCCACGGAAGGAGAGTTGTATGGCATTGAAGCTCGCCTGGAGGGTTGTTAACACAGTGTCAAATTAAGATGCATTCGAGTCTATCTATCTATGCATTACATTATTACACTGACTGAGGCAGCTATACCTCTATCTCACTGTTGAAAGCCACCTAGTGGTGACTTAGGAAAGGGACTACGGCATCCATATTAGGAAATCCATCCGTTATCAGATGAAACTCAACTGACAAATGAGGGACTTCCTAAGATGGAGTCTGTAAGCGACAAACAAACAAATCACGGAATCATATTATTTTTCATCAAGAGCTACTATGATGAACTGTCTGGGACATCTCTTTCAGAGAGTGTTAAAGCTCAAGGTGAGTGTAAAGACATGGGTTCATTTCTGCTAAACATACCAAATGGTCATAATTCACCTGAGCTTGCTTGAGTCAGTTAATTTGATTAATGCCTCAATTAGCACGTCATTGATAACATTTCTATTAAATAAATGCCTTCTGATAACCTTCCGTGTCCATCCTTGAGGAGCAAGACACACATACAGACACATAGAGGCAAGCGCACACACATTGAGAGGCAAACACACACAGAAACATAACTAACTTGGGTTAAAAATATAAATCCATAAAGGCAGATAAGGCTCCATCTATTTCCTCTGGGACCCTGGCTAGCCCTGCCAAGGATGAGGGAATACACACACACACATACAATCACATAACACATACACACACACCCACACACACACACAAGGGAACATACATTAAGAGATTAGCGCACAGCCACGAATCCCTGCACTTCCTATCAGAACGTCAGATATAGCGTAGGATGGGACCCAGAGTCACAAGTGTCACTGCTTTTATCACACACACACCAGGAGGAAGGGGAGGAGGAGGGAGAGGCAGGAAGGGAGAGAAAGGGATATAGAAGGGAGAGAAGGAAAAGAGAGAGAGAGTGATAGAGATGAGGAAGAAAGAGGGGGTGGGAGAGGTAGGAAGGGAAAGAAAGAGATATAGAAGAGAGAGAAGAAAAAGAGAGAGAGAGAAAAGAGAGAAGGAGAAGAGAGAGGGAGGGTAAGGGAGAGAGAGAGATAGAGAAGGAGAAGAGAGAGGGAGGATAAGGGAGAGAGAGAGAGATAGAGAAGGAGAAGAGAGAGGGAGGGTAAGGGAGAGAGAGAGAGATAGAGAAGGAGAAGAGAGAGAGAGGGTAAGGGAGAGAGAGAGAGATAGATAAGGAGAAGAGAGAGGGAGGGTAAGGGAGAGAGAGAGAGATAGAGAAGGAGAAGAGAGAAGGAGGGTAAGGGAGAGAGAGAGAGAGATAGAGAAGGAGAAGAGATAGCGAGGGTAAGGGAGAGAGAGAGAGGAAGCAAGATAGCGAGGGTAAGGGAGAGAGAGAGAGGAAGCGAGATAGCGAGGGCCTCAACGTTTGTTGCCTTTATTTTTATATTTCTCCCTCCACCATTTTTCTGAAGCGTTTCTGCCTTTGCTCCCATCAATAATGTTTTGTATAACTCAGCCATGCATATAAGCCAGAAAATTCCATCGTTCACAGTATTAGTTCAATGACTTCCTGTTATTTTGAATCATCTTGATGTTGGTGTGAGTCCAATTGGCCTTGATTATTGTGTGTGTGTGTGTGTGTGTGTGTGTGTGTGTGTGTGTGTGTGTGTGTGTGTGTGTGTGTGTGCGTGTGCGTGTGCGTGTGCGTGTGCGTGTGCGTGTGCGTGTGCGTGTGCGTATGTAAGTAAGAAGGTCAGCCTGGAATTTTCTGTTTTTGTATTTTTCTGTTTAATTTGTTTGTGTTTTAGTTGTTTTATATTGTAACCTCAGGCTACCCTCACCTCTGATGATCTCTGAAGGGCGGTAGAGGTGGTGATTGGGAACTCGCAGACTTGACTTGCTGTTTGTCTTTGCGCGTGTTGCTGCATTGTGTAATCTGTATCGCTGGTTGGCAGGGTACTGAGGTCGCAGGCCTGTGCTATGTTTGTTGTGTTCACTGAGGTCGAAAGGCACCGATGCAGATTCTGCCATTTACAAAGTGACACAGTGCTTATGCTGTGGAAATGGGAAATGGGCTAACCAACACCAGCTGCTCATGAATGTGACATAGAGAGAGACTCTAGCTACACACACACACACACACACACAACTAACTTCCGTACACAAACAATCAGAGTCCGTCTGGCAGATAACGTGATTCCCAGGGTGAGGGTCGGGATCCAAACAGACGACCGGGACTCGGTTCAAAAACATGCAATCATTACTAAACTTCAAGGTATTGACTTGATATTGATACTATATAACAAATGACACAGCCTCTTCCGCTGGCATAGTAAATATCACAGCTAGTCACTGTAAGCAAGGCTATACTGTAGTTATACCAGCATTGTCAACAAACACACACACTCTGTCTCTTTCTCTCTGTTCTGATAACATTTGGGCTGACACTACTGACTCCCCTCTCTTTCTCAACTCAGCACCAGTGAATGTATTAAGGAATTCTCTCTCTCTCTCTCTCTCTCTCTCTCTCTCTCTCTCTCTCTCTCTCTCTCTCTCTCTCTCTCTCTCTCTCTCTCTCTCTCTCTCTCTCTCTCTCTCTCTCTCTCTCTCTCTCTCTCTCTCTCTCTCTCTCTCTCTCTCTCTCTCTCTCTCTCTCTCTCTCTCTCTCTCTCTCTCTCTCTCTCTCTCTCTCTCTCTCTCTCTCTCTCTCTCTCTCTCTCTCTCTCTCTCTCTCTCTCTCTCTCTCTCTCTCTCTCTCTCTCTCTCTCTCTCTCTCTCGCAGAGCCACCTGTTCTAGCAGCATGTCCCCCCCAGGGTCCCACCATGGAGAGGAAGGGAGCAGTGTGCCCTGTTTGAAAAAAGGAGAGGAGGGGAGGGACACCGAGAGCCAGAAAAGAGAGAAAGAACAGAGAGTTCATTCTCTAAAAGCCTGCAAGGTACTGAGATGAAACAAGTGGTAGATCACACATGTTAGACGAAGGGAATGAGAGAAATAAAGAGAGAGGAGAGAGCTTCTGGGAAGGAGAGGAGTGTTACAGTATGGAGATGCTTTGGCAGACAGGGGGAGGGGTTGGAGAGGGTTTCAGGTCACTGGCTGGGTGGTTGGTGGCTCGGTGGGTGGCTGGCTGGGTTGCTGGCTGGCTGGCTGGCTGGCTAGTAAATCAATATTGATTTCTGCAGAGAGAAGATACCCTGCCTGCCATCCTCAGTCCAATAGACACTACTCATATCCACTCATGCCTGTATGGCTGCTCACTTTGTATTTTTCACCCCCCCAAAAAAACATCTATAAATCACTATGCCCTTTCCTTGATCTCTTGGCTCATAATGGATATGATTGAATACATGGTGACATCCAGAACCAGCTTGTACAATCTGTACTGTAACAAGGATCTGGAAACAGGAGAACGAGACATTCTCTTGAATTAGTGTATTTTTCTAAAACCACAGCGGAGACACAGAAACACCTCAGACATCAGGTCTCTGTGGAGAGGAGACATGGAGGAAGAAAGAAGACACTAACCATGTCCTGTAAGGAGACTGGGTTGGGTGGGAAGAGTGGGAGCTATTACAGGGCTCTGCAACACGTGTTCCCAGGTAGAATAACCTGACGCTGGTTGATAAAAACAGCCCTGAGAGGAGAGAAGAACTGTATGGAACAGCCCCTTTCTCTGTCTGTCCGTCTGTCCCTCTCTGACTATCAGTGGCACTGCAGTGCGGTTGATGCTCAGCCCAGGTATGAGGTCTGCCAGTATGGACCAGGGCCCAGTGCTTCCCCTACTTCCCATCCTCCCCCCACATCCAGTCGGTGCGATAAGACAGTATCAGTTAGCCCTGCTGAGTGCCCGCATGTATGTGCATCTGGAGTAGAGCAGGGAGTTGCAGAGAGAGAGGAAGCGAGAGCAGAGAGAGAGAGAGAGAGAGAGCAGAGAGAGAGAGGGAGAGAGAGCAGAGAGAGAGTGAAGATAGAGAAGAGAGAGAGAGAGCAGAGATAGCAGAGAGAGAGAGGGAGGGCAGAGAGCAGAGAGAGAGAGGGAGAGCAGAGAGAGCAGAGAGAGAGCAGAGAGAGCAGAGAGAGCAGAGAGAGAGAGAGAGAGAGAGAGAGAGAGAGAGAGAGAGAGAGAGAGAGAGAGGGAGGGCAGAGAGAGAGAGGGAGAGCAGAGAGCAGAGAGAGAGAGAGAGAGCAGAGAGAGCAGAGAGAGCAGAGAGAGAGAGAGAGAGAGAGAGAGAGAGAGAGCAGAGAGAGAGAGAGAGAGAGAGAGATAGAGAGAGATAGAGAGAGCAAAGAGCTGAGTTGCATGCAGGCCCCACATAGATCTGAAAGAATTAGATAGGTATACGCAATATCACAGTAGCTCTCTACTTGGATGAGCCAGATAGGATTTTCGCTATATTATGTATCCAGTCCCATGTGCCTAAGGGGTACGGATAGAGGTTAATTCTAGAAAGAGATAAAGGGTATATCCTACACCCCTCTTCACCCAAATAAGTATAACATCTGCTTGACCCCAAGCAGACACCATGGAGGGGTCTTATGAGTGTGAGAGAGGAGGGTAGCGAGACTGAATAGGGGCTAGGCTTAGGGGTCAAGTAATCTGAACCCGAGTGCATCAACTTGACATTATACCATAGTAAGTGTCAATCTGTGGCCTACATCTTCACCACAATAATATTAATCAGATCCAAACCAGTAACTTGTCTTGAATATATCTAGCAACAAGTAATAACTGTTGGGTTAGTTGCATGTTTTGGACTTTAGGGGGCACACTCTACTTGCCCTATAGACCTTAGCGTTCTCTTCTCTAAAGGAGGATATGCCAACGCTACAATTCCCTGCGTCTCTCTTTAATCCTGTGCCAGAACACACGGCACGCTTTAAAACATAAGGTGGTTTACATTTGAAATCTATCACTGAATCAATGGGGTGAATTTGGGGCACCAGTCAAATCTCATTGAATCAAATCAAATGATTTCAATCCCGTTGAGAGAGCAGAGAGAGCAGCTCAACGGCCCAGAAAGACACAAAAGGCTGAATGTGCACTTTTATCGCAAACAGAAAGCATCCAATGAACTTTTCAAAACGTCCTAGCTCAGATCTGATTGGTTTCCTCAGACACAAAGCCACACTTTCAGCCAATGGGCTTGGCCGGTGTGGTTCAAAAAATGCCAAACAAAACAGGCATTACTTCAAGTTTGTTTGTCCCCCTCAGTCTTTCAGAGGCACAAGCACTGCTTACTTATTCATTAGCCATCACTCTACCAAACACACACACACACACACACACACACACACACACACACACACACACACACACACACACACACACACACACACACACACACACACACACACACACACACACACACACACACACACACAGAAAACCCATCACTCAGGCAGATACAACTGAGAGACGTGTGTAATCCAGAATCTTAATTCACATCCGGCATAGCCGCAGTTTAATGGGAATGGCTTCTAGCAAATAAAGCTGTTGGAAACTGAAATCAATAGTCATAAATCAGCATAATAAGCATCTCCGGCTGAGGAGGAGAAAACACACGCTGTTCTATCAGTTCATCAAATGTTTGCGAGCGTCTCACACACACACACACACATGGAAAACACCCTGTTCTCTAGTCATCAGGTGTTTACGAGTGTATCTCCTTAATCCTCGCCACATCCACTATGGACAGCTGCCTACAAATCATCAGTGATGCGGATGAACCAATGAAAGCCCAAGGAGGAAAGATAGACTTGAGGAGGCCCATTAATAGAACTGGCCAGTGCCTCAGGCTGGTGCCCACAGACATTCAGCATCGCTAAGTCATTAAAAACAAACAGTTTGCTTACTTTGTGAGAAGCTAGAGGGGACAATATTAGTGCAGAAATATGTCAATTATCCTCTTTATATTCTGTGCAAAATGGAGGATATTGCAGTGTAACAGAATATGCAATACAAAGTAACTGTTGAATTTACAGTGTTTTCTACATAATCAAACACCATATCTGACGTGTAAAGAAAATAGTCTGCTTGTTAAATTGTTCATTTGTATTTGTATAAGTATTATGGATCCCCATAATGCCAAGGCAGCAGCTACTCTTCCCGGGATCCAGCTACATTAAGGCACTTATACAATTTTAAAAACATTACAATACATAACAGATTTCACAACACATTAAGTTGGCTCCCGAGTGGCGCAGCGGTCTAAGTGCAAGAGGCATATCAGTGCAGGAGGCGTCACTACAGTCCCTGGTTCGATTTCAGGATGTATCACATCCGGCTGTGATTGGGAGTCACATAGGGCGGCGCACAATTGGACCAGCGTCGTCCGGGTTTGGCCGGTGTAGGCCGTCATTGTAAATAAGAATTTGTTCTGACTTGCCTAGTTAAATAAAGGTTAAATAAAACAATAAAACAAATGTAAAAGTGTGTGTCCTCAGGCCCCTACTCTACTACCACATATCTATAACACAAAATCCATGTGTACGTGTGTGTATAGTGCATATATTATCGTGTCTGTGCCTATGTTTGTGTTGCTATGCATGAATTACTTGATGTGGAATAGAGTTCCATGTAGTCATGGCTCTATGTAGTACTGTGCACCTCCCATAGTCTGGACTTGCGGACTTTGAAGAGAAGATGTCTTGTATAGAACATTGGTTTCAGTCTATCAGAGAGTCAGAGCTGATTCAGTCTAACTGCTGCTGAACAACAAGCAGCAGGGGTATGTGGTACCATACACTACTAAATCACAAATGGCACCATATTCCCTATTTAGTGCAGTATTTTTAACCAGGGCTCATAGAGTTCTGGTCAAAAGTGGTGCGCTTTGTAAGGAATGGGGTGCCGTTTGGGACGCAGCCTAGGTAATTCCTGACGTCTGCCATCCTTGTTTACCCGTTCCCTTGGCCCCCTAGCATGGTCCAGAAATGTCATGCAGACAACAAGACAACAATAGCAGTGACAGTGGCTGTGACCTATAATAACAGCCTGGACAGGGCTGTGTGTGGATAGTAGGGGGGGTTAGGGGGGAACTTGTTTGCCTGCTGTTGCTGGTCTGTGGAGACGCTGGAGGGGCTGAAGCACTGGTAGGCCCAGCCTCCTCCTCC
>NC_092111.1:20113877-20128877 GCF_045679555.1 Salvelinus alpinus
AGCAGGACACAGGGAGTCAGCAGCTAGCAGGACACAGGGATTCAGCAGCTAGCAGGACACAGGGAGTCAGCAGCTGGCAGGACACAGAGAGTCAGAGTCAGCAGCTAGCAGGACACAGGGAGTCAGCTGCTAGCAGGACACAGGGAGTCAGAGACAGCAGCTAGCAGGACACAGGGAATCAAGAGTCATAAGCTAGCAGGACACAAGGAGTCAGAGTCAGCAGCTAGCAGGACACAGAGAGTCAGAGTCAGCAGCTAGCAGGACACAGGGAGTCAGAGTCAGCAGCTAGCAGGACACAGGGAGTCAGCTGCTAGCAGGACACAGGGAATCAGAGTCATAAGCTAGCAGGACACAGGGAGTCAGCAGCTAGCAGGACACAGGGAGTCAGCAGCTAGCAGGACACAGGGAGTCAGCAGCTAGCAGGACACAGGGAGTCAGCAGCTAGCAGGACACAGGGAGTCAGCAGCTAGCAGGACACAGGGAGTCCGCAGCTGGCAGGACACAGGGAGGGAAAGAGAGGGGTGGGTGAAAAAAAGGAGAGAAGAACAGAGGAATGATTGCAACAGTTAGTGAGAGTAGTCAGAGGGGCTAGCTAAGACAGAGCTGGAAAGGAGATAGACAGAAGAGAGAGAGAGAGAGAGAGAGAGAGAGAGAGAGAGAGAGAGAGAGAGAGAGAGAGAGAGAGAGAGAGAGAGAGAGAGAGAGAGAGAGAGAGAGAGAGAGAGAGAGAGAGAGAGAGAGAGAGAGAGAGAGAGAGAGAGAGAGAGAGATAACAGCCAGGGTTCTCATCACTGGGGTTGTCAATGTTTTTGAAAGTCTCTCTCTCTTTTTCCCCATCGACCTGTTAGCAGCGGGACTGAAGATCCAAGGCCCGTAGAGAGGTGATCAATCAGAGAGTTGGTCTTGCAAGGCAAACGTCGTCCTGGCTGGGCCACTACACAGCTGCTCTCTACTTCGCCGCATCCTCCAAAACACCCGCCTGATGACAGTGATGAATGAGGAAACGTTCAAAGTGTTTAGGATTCTCTGACTCCGCTCATCTACATAATAACTGCCGCATGGCATGCTCTCATCTCACTCCTCCTCTCCTCATCTTTGATGTGCTCCATTCAACTTCTACCTCATCTTACTTTTCCTCTCATCGCACCCATCTTCTTTTCTCTGCTCTCTCTCTTTCGTGTTGACGTATCTGTTCGTCATCTAATCCTTGGTGCCATGTAGGCTTGGGCGGTATACCGCATATACCGTATACCGGTGTATAGGGAAATAGCCAGGGGATATCTAGCCAGTTATAACTATTTATTCAAAAACAATAATATCTGTAGGTATTGGATATCTGTAGGTACTTTTTAAGTAAATACCTTCAGTCAACTTGTGCAATACGTTCAGTGATGGAAAAAGTACCCAATTGTCATACTAGAATAAATAAAACATCCTTATGTTAAGCAAAGCAGACAGCACAATTTTTCTTGTTTTTAAAATGTATGGATAGCCGAGGGCACACTCCAACACTTGGACATTATTTACAAAAGACACATTTGTGTTTAGTGAGTCCGATAGCCCAGAGGCAGTAGGGATGACCAAGTGTTCTCTTGATAAGTGTGTGAATTTGACCATTTTCCTGTCCTGCTAAACATTCAAAATCTAAAGAGTACTTTTTGTTGTCTGGGAAAACATATGGAGTAAAAGGTACAATTTATTTAGGAATGTAGTGAAGTAAAAATAAAAGTTCTCAAAAATATAAATAGTAAAGTTAAGTACAGATACCCCACAAAAAACGATTTAAGTATTACTTATACCAGTGTATACGTTAGGATAGGAGATCCTTCATTTCACCTTCACATGGCAGTCCCCAGTCACGTGATGTTTGTTAACAAGCACACCAAGATAAGAGACCGGTGCCTTGCGAGTCATTCACTGTTGTGCAGCACACACCAGGTGATCTAGTTACAGCCGGCTAGATATCTTATAACTATTAAGTTAACTGTGTAAAATGTGCAAAATGCTCTGCAGTTGTGCATTTGGTTTGCTAACGTAGCAGCTAGTTATCTATCTAGCTATGTATTTTGCTTCTTCGAAAATCCTGCTTCGCTTGGTAACAGCAAAGATGGGATCAAGAGCTTTGCAGTCAAATTCTTGTTTTGTGCGTGCAGCAAACTGTGAGTAGCATTTTTGAATACTTGTATAACTTTACTTTGCATTCTCTTTGGGATTTTACATGTACTTGTTAGCATTGCTAACCTTTGGACTATAGAGAGTCAGTGGAGTTTGAAAATAGCACCCCTTGTGTTTAGTGCTGTTATTACTGAATATAAGAGGATGGCACAAGGTTGGTATTAAGGTATGAACATTTGAATACCACCCAAGCCTAGTGCCAAGTTTCTGACATTCACCTTGCTAATGTAGGTGAACTCATAGTGTTTTGAAGTAGCTAGCTGAGTATTCAACCATTTATTCAATAGACCCATTATTACAGCCAGGGTCTGGAGCCACTTCAGAGTACTGAGATCCTACTGATGTATTCAATTGCAGTATGACATCCCGTGGGACTAAACCAAGGCTACCAGCATAAAAGCTACCTAAGAGCAGAACTAGTGGGAAACGCAAGTACGCACACACGCACACGGCACACGCATTGAGGGTAGTCCTCTAAAAAAAGAGGTATCTCATTCCATAAAGGCTAAGTGCTTCAGAGAGTTCAGAAGTTAACTCCTGACTTCAACCACCAGAGTCTACTCTCTGGGTTGGATTGTCAGTACCCTGTAAGTGCCCTGTTCTAAGGATCTGCTCTGAGGGTCTTGAGAGATGGATCGAAGCTCATTGAGCAGAGCTGTCACAGTACTCAGTGAACCTTGAAGACTCATCCTACAACTAGCCCCAGGCAGTGGAACTGAAACCCTCTACACAGAAGAATGTCTGTATTGTCTGACTGACTTTTTCTCCCTGTCTGTCTTCTCTCTCTATCTCTCTCTCCAGCTTCTATATGCTAAAGTGATCCTAAGTTCTTACACGCTCTGTGGTGATGATTTAAAATGAGTTACTAATACAGTATATGTCAAATCAACTTGAACATGAAAAGGACATAAAGGAAAGCCGACATGCTGCTCCCAGGCTTTATTCCTGCACCAACATAGATGTTTCAGCTGCAATAGCCTGCGTCATGTGCTTCAATAACCTGTGTAGGAAGGACACTCGGGTGGCTCCAGTATGTGTGGCCTGGTTTGTGAAGAGATCAGGACCGGAGTGGTTCCTTACAATACAATACATGAGGCAAGGCATCAGTACAAAATGGAGCTAGGACAAATACATTTTAGCTAGCTATCAATACATCATGCTGTATGAGGCACAACCCAGGAACAATCTGTTTTATTCCTTTAGCTTTGAGATATGACTTCTCACTCAGTTCAGTGCTCATGCATATGTTTTATTTGGTGGCTTGGCTCACAAAGAGCATTCTGAATAATGACGAAGAACTCTGTGGAAGCGTTGTGCAGTGTGTACGTGTGTGTTCACCATGGGAGCCCTGTGCGCTGGTCTTATATGTCCCATTAATCACGCATTAGCTGGCGTCGCCCTGAGAGATGAAACACCTAACACACACAAACCAAAACAGCCCCACCACAGAGGATGAAGGATGGAAAACAACAACTGCCATGGTGTTGGGGCCAAAATCAACATGTGTTCGTTTCAATCTTTCTTAAAACGTGGGAGAGGAAGTAGGGGTGAAATTAAGATTCAGGATTATGTTTTCACTGTGATGCACCTCACTCACTAGATAAATTGTTCCCCAACTCTCTCTTTCTTAAAACGTGGGAGAGGAAGTAGGGGTGAAATGAAGATTCAGGATTATGTTTTCACTGTGATGCACCTCACTCACTAGATAAATTGTTCCCCAACTCTCTCTTTCTTAAAACGTGGGAGAGGAAGTAGGGGTGAAATGAAGATTCAGGATTATGTTTTCACTGTGATGCACCTCACTCACTAGATAAATTGTTCCCCAACTCTTTCTTTCTTAAAACGTGGGAGAGGAAGTAGGGGTGAAATGAAGATTCAGGATTATGTTTTCACTGTGATGCACCTCACTCACTAGCTAAATTGTTCCCCAACTCTCCTTCTCTCTCTCTTTCTCAAACTATCTCTCTTCCTCAAACTCTTTCTCTTGATATCTCTCTCGATCTCTCTATTTCTCAAACTCTGTCCATTTCTATTTATCTCTCGCTTCCTCTCTTTGCCTCCTCCTCCTCCAACGCACGCACGCACGTGGTGTAATAGACCGGTCTAGGGAGATTAACCAGGACAGGCAGAGAATTAGCCTGTGGTTTCAGTCCCCATTACTGACAATCCACAGAAAATAGGATTTCTCCTTCTCCCTGCAGGCCTTCACATCTAACATGCTTAGCTTCAAACACCATGCTACGAATGACACGCTAGGACCACTAAATGTGCAAAGAAACACACAGAAAATACTGTACATATGTTGCAGATGAAAGAAACATACTGTATGTTGGACTTCAAATGCTGTACTGACAAACACATGGGTACAAAGGCAAATGTAGCACCGGAAGGCATGAACTGGTGTACCGTACAAGTGTATACATACATTATCTCTCTCAAACACGCACACACACACGCGCGCGCCGCGCACACACACCATTTAAGTAATTTAGCAGATGATCTTGGAAACCAGTGGCCACAACTAATGTAGGCCAAACAGCCACATACCATGATCACCATCAAGAAAACGATTCAAAATAGCTACTCTCTGCAAAATGAGTACTCACAAGAACTTTTACCACATCTTTCACTCATACCTACAGGTATCTATAGGTATCTTGGCCCTCTCATCATACGGTTTATATAAGGGGGGTCCAGCATTCACTTTATTCAATTCATTTCAACTAGATTATTCCTGGGTTACAGCAGCATGCAAAGACATCATGGTGATTTCCCTTCAGAGCAGACAAAGCAATGTATAAATTTCATTTGAATATAAAGGGGATGTGTGTGACTTTACATCTCAACCCATTTAGCTCCGTGCTCAGAATATTATGATCAGAATATTATGCCTAATGCGGTCGTCTCAAGTACCACTCAGAGAGCAAAGTACCGCTAAAAACATTGTGTCTAAATTAGATCTACAGCTTGCAGAGGAAAACTTCACATACTTTTAATTAAAGGAAGATTGTGTTATCTCTCTAATTTTCTCTATTTATACATCCTAGTTAGTGAACAAGGGGGAGAGAGAGATAGATAGATAGAGAGATATATATGTATATATATAGAGAGAGAGAGAGAGAGAGAGAGTGAGAGCGAGAGATTGAAAGAGAGCGAGAGAGAGAGAGAGAGAGAGAGAGAGAGAGAGAGAGAGAGAGAGAGAGAGAGAGAGAGAGAGAGAGAGGAGTGTGCGACAAAGAGAGAGAGAGAGAGAGAGAGAGAGAGAGAGAGAGAGAGAGAGAGAGAGAGAGAGAGAGAGAGAGAGAGGAGTGTGCGACAAAGAGAGAGAGAGAGAGAGAGAGAGAGAGAGAGAGAGAGAGAGAGAGAGAGGAGTGTGCGACAAAGAGAGAGAGAGAGAGAGACGGGGACAGCTGGGTAAAGATGGTTCACATTTCCTCTGTCTCCATGTAAAGTTCTTGACGGGTGTGTTCTTTGAAATGCCTGGGTCGGTTTCTCCCATGGTGCATTGGGGTTAAGGGCCATGGAAAACAGGATTACACCAACCTCCGTCTCCCCTCCCCCTCGTTCATCCAATTAATTACCCTTAGCCTGTTTGGGAATTAAATCCTGCTTATCTCCTGCTCCCATCACAACGAAAGGCAAGACAGCTAGTTAGTTCGCTTTCTACTCCCCGCCTGACTGTCGGACGTTTCAATTCAAACCCACCCGACTCTGTAACCGAGACGGCAAATGTGAAACTTCCGAAAAAACCCTTCCTCCAACAGCTCTTCTGCAATCAGACAGATGGTTCCATCCATGGCCAATTGAATTGTAACGTTGAGATGCTCGACACCCTTTCACTCCTACAGCTATATTCGTTGAGAAGCGTTAATTGGTTTGGTGAACTCTGTCAGAGGAGTTCAGAGATTTGTGGACTTCCTTAGTCAGTGCTGTTGATGTAGTGTGACGGTCCAATCAGGGTTTTAGCTGGATGAGATTCACAGTCTCGTTGTCTTGAAGAAAATAGATAAAGCCCCCATAGTGGGTTTCTGACCGAGAACTGGTTCAATCTGCCTGTGCTCCTCTCAAAATGTGTCTGTTCGTGTTATATGGGGGGGTTGAGAGAAGAGCAGAGACCAATTTACGATGCACCAGTTGGATTGATCAAGTCATTTTATATTGCTTTTTATCATTACTTTCCTTATCCCTTGTGTGACCAGAGAGGGGGCCAGAGAGCGCATTACACATTACCAACAGAGAGCATGTTCAAATCAAATCAAATCAAATCAAATTTTATTAGTCACATACACATGGTTAGCAGATGTTAATGCGAGTGTAGCGAAATGCTTGTGCTTCTAGTTCCGACAATGCAGTAATAACCAACAAGTAATCTAACCTAACAATTCCACAACTACTACCTTATACACACACACAAGTGTAAAGGGATAAAGAATATGTACATAAAGATATATGAATGAGTGGTGGTACAGAACGGCATGGCAAGATGCAGTAGATGGTATAGAGTACGGTATATACATATGAGATGAGTACTGTAGGGTATGTAAACATAAAGTGGCATAGTTTAAAGTGGCTAGTGGTACATGTATTACATAAAGATGGCAAGATGCAGTAGATGATATAGAGTACAGTATATACATATGAGATGGGTAATGTAGGGTATGTAAACATTATATTAAGTGGCATTTTTTAAAGTGGCTAGTGGTACATTTTTACATAATTTCCATCAATTCCCATTTTTAAAGTGGCTGGAGTTGAGTCAGTATGTTGGCAGCGGCCGCTAAATGTTAGTGGTGGCTGTTTAACAGTCTGATGGCCTTGAGATAGAAGCTGTTTTTCAGTCTCTCGGTCCCTGCTTTGATGCACCTGTACTGACCTCGCCTTCTGGATGATAGCGGGGTGAACAGGCAGTGGCTTGGGTGGTTGTTGTCCTTGATGATCTTTATGGCCTTCCTGTGACATCGGGTGGTGTAGGTGTCCTGGAGGGCAGGTAGTTTGCCCCCGGTGATGCGTTGTGCAGACCTCACTACCCTCTGGAGAGCCTTACGGTTGTGGGCGGAGCAGTTGCCGTACCAGGCGGTGATACAGCCCGACAGGATGCTCTCGATTGTGCATCTGTAGAAGTTTGTGAGTGCTTTTGGTGACAAGCCGAATTTCTTCAGCCTCCTGAGGTTGAAGAGGCGCTGCTGCGCCTTCTTCACAACGCTGTCTGTGTGGGTGGACCAATTCAGTTTGTCCGTGATGTGTACACCGAGGAACTTAAAACTTTCCACCTTCTCCACTACTGACCCGTCGATGTGGATAGGGGGGTGCTCCCTCTGCTGTTTCCTGAAGTCCACAATCATCTCCTTTGTTTTGTTGACGTTGAGTGTGAGGTTATTTTCCTGACACCACACTCCGAGGGCCCTCACCTCCTCCCTGTAGGCCGTCTCGTCGTTGTTGGTAATCAAGCCTACCACTGTAGTGTCATCCGCAAACTTGATGATTGAGTTGGAGGCGTGCATGGCCACGCAGTCGTGGGTGAACAGGGAGTACAGGAGAGGGCTCAGAACGCACCCTTGTGGGGCCCCAGTGTTGAGGATCAGCGGGGTGGAGATGTTGTTACCTACCCTCACCACCTGGGGGCGGCCCGTCAGGAAGTCCAGGACCCAGTTGCACAGGGCGGGGTCGAGACCCAGGGTCTCGAGCTTGATGACGAGTTTGGAGGGTACTATGGTGTTAAATGCTGAGCTGTAATCGATGAACAGCATTCTCACATGGGTATTCCTCTTGTCCAGATGGGTTAGGGCAGTGTGCAGTGTGGTTGCGATTGCGTCGTCTGTGGACCTATTGGGTCGGTAAGCAAATTGGAGTGGGTCTAGGGTGTCCGGTAGGGTGGAGGTGATATGGTCCTTGACTAGTCTCTCAAAGCACTTCATGATGACGGAAGTGAGTGCTACGGGGCGGTAGTCGTTTAGCTCAGTTACCTTAGCTTTCTTGGGAACAGGAACAATGGTGGCCCTCTTGAAGCATGTGGGAACAGCAGACTGGGATAAGGATTGATTGAATATGTCCGTAAACACACCAGCCAGCTGGTCTGCGCATGCTCTGAGGACGCGGCTGGGAATGCCGTCTGGGCCTGCAGCCTTGCGAGGGTTAACACGTTTAAATGTTTTACTCACCTCGGCTGCAGTGAAGGAGAGCCCGCAGGTTTTGGTAGGGGGCCGTGTCAGTGGCACTGTATTGTCCTCAAAGCGGGCAAAAAAGTTGTTTAGCCTGTCTGGGAGCAAGACATCCTGGTCCGCGACGGGGCTGGTTTTCTTTTTGTAATCCGTGATTGACTGTAGACCCTGCCACATACCTCTTGTGTCTGAGCTGTTGAATTGCGACTCGATTTTGTCTCTGTACTGGGACTTAGCCTGTTTGATTGCCTTGCGGAGAGAATAGCTACACTGTTTGTATTCGGTCATGCTTCCGGTCACCTTGCCCTGGTTAAAAGCAGTGGTTCGCGCTTTCAGTTTCACGCGAATGCTGCCGTCAATCCACGGTTTCTGGTTTGGGAATGTTTTAATCGTTGCTGTGGGTACGACATCGTCAATGCACTTCCTAATGAACTCGCTCACCGAATCAGCATATTCGTCAATATTGTTGTTGGACGCAATGCGGAACATATTCCAATCCGCGTGATCGAAGCAGTCTTGAAGCGTGGATTCAGATTGGTCGGACCAGCGTTGAACAGACCTGAGCGCGGGAGCTTGTTGTTTTAGTTTCTGTTTGTAGGCTGGAATCAACAAAATGGAGTCGTGGTCAGCTTTTCCGAAAGGGGGGCGGGGGAGGGCCTTATATGCGTCGCGGAAATTAGTATAACAATGATCTAGGGTTTTTCCAGCCCTGGTAGCACAATCGATATGCTGATAGAATTTAGGGAGTTTTGTTTTTAGATTAGCCTTGTTAAAATCCCCAGCTACGATGAATGCAGCCTCAGGGTGTGTGGTTTCCAGTTTACAAAGAGTCAGATAAAGTTCGTTCAGGGCCATCGATGTGTCTGCTTGGGGGGGAATATATACGGCTGTGATTATGATTGAAGAGAATTCCCTTGGTAGATAATGCGGTCGACATTTGATTGTGAGGAGTTCTAGATCAGGTGAACAGAATGACTTGAGTTCCTGTGTGTTGTTATGATGATCACACCACGTCTCGTTAATCATAAGGCATACCCCCCCGCCCCTCTTCTTACCGGAAAGATGTTAACAACAAAAGCTAAAGGTAGTTAACAGGGTCACGATCAGTGTTCTGCATTGTCTCACTCTTCGCTCATGCAAAAATAAATAAAATGCAGAACCACAGAGATAGCCTATAAGCCCGAGCTCTCTGGCCTGGATCCTGCAACGTGCGTAGGCGGTCCAATCAAAGTCATGCATTCCCCTTCGTGGGAGAAGCAGCCCGTGGTGGAAGTAGAGGCCCACAGTCGAGATACAAGGCCGGCTCGGAACATCCTGGAATGGAGCTGGTGTGTTTTCTTTCCCTGAGCCCTGCTGTAGGTAGAACGTGTTCTGTTCGCTCTCTGAGGGCCAGCTCCAGGAGGCCCATGGTTAGGACGCTCTGCCAGTTCATCTCCACATCCAGCTGTGCCAGGGGACTGAGGGGGAGAACCTCCGATGGTTGACCCTTCCACTATCCAACCGCATTTCACATCCCAGGATGGAAGACTAGAGTGGTCAGAGGCACGTTAGGAACCGTCACTGTTGGTTTAGGGTGCTGTGTAATATATAGTAGGCTGGTTATAGTATATGGTATCATCAGAGAAAAACAGTCAACTGTAAGCATGAGACGGAGGAAAACAGTCAACTGTAAGCATGAGATGGAGGAAAAGAGACAACTGTAAGCATGAGACAGAGAAAAAGAGACATATGGTTGCAGACACAGAGCCAATCAAGGCCTGAGAAAGTTTCATGGAAAGTTATCCTAATATTTTAGTTATATGTATGTACTGCTTCCTTTTAGCAAAGTAGACTATTTCTCTATAGAGTAAATATTTCAGAAAAAGTGTTAAGCAGAGAGAAAATCATAACTCTTCGGAGAAAAGACAAACAGACTGCATTTCCTTGTTCTCATCTGAGTTTTCAACACAAAGCCTGATCCTTTGACATCATGTTTTCCCACCGTCCATCCCTTCTTATCTCTGTTGATCCCCGCATCCCTCCTCCCCCTTCGTATCTACAGTATTTGTCAGGTCTTCAAACATCAACCAGCTTTAACAATAACGTTTCATTTAGTTAATCCAGCTAACATCCAATTTCTGCAGTGGATGACAATGAAAGAGAGTATGTGAGAGAGAGAGAGAGAGAGAGAGAGAGAGAGAGAGAGAGAGAGAGAGAGAGAGAGAGAGAGAGGGAGAGAGAGAGAGAGAGAGAGAGAGAGAGAGAGAGAGAGAGAGGTAGAGAGAAAGAGAGAAAGAAAGAAAGAGAGAAAGAGAGAAAGAGAGAGAGCGAGAAAGAGAGAGAGAGAGAGAGGGGCAGAGATAGAGAGAAAAAGAAAGAGCGAGAGGGACAGAAAGAGAGAGGTAGAGAGCGAGAGAGAGAAAGAGAGAAAGAGAGAAAGAGAGAAAGAGAGAAAGAGAGAAAGAGAGAAAGAGAGAGAGAGAGAGAGAAAGTGAGAAAGAGAGAGAGAGAGAGAGAGAGAGAGAGAGAGAGAGAGAGAGAGAGAGAGAGAGAGAGAGAGAGAGAGAGAGAGAGAGAGAGAGAGAGAGAGAGAGGGGCAGAGATAGAGAGAAAAAGAAAGAGCGAGAGGGACAGAAAGAGAGAGAGAGAGAGAGAGAGAGAGAGAGAGAGAGAGAGAGAGAGAGAGAGAGAGAGAGAGAGAGAGAGAGAGAGAGAGACTCTGGTCTTTCTTTACTGAAACATTCTCATTTCATTTTAAACTCGCCACCCCCCCACTAAAATAAAAAAACAAACAAAATATAGCCTGTACTGCATACATGTACCATACTCACCTTTCCATCTACCACATGATACAAAACCCCATACACAAAAACAATACCCTCTCCTACAACCGTATATCCAAAACATCTTCCCCAGCTGTACAGACAGCCCCCCCAACACACCATATCTCCTCAAACATCTCCACACATTTTATCATTTTATAGAACTCAAACTCAACCCTAAGGCGCGCAGAGACCATCCCATTAAACAGTAGTAAAGGGTCTGTTATCCCCCCACCTTTGACCCTGTTTCTCCTTGTTAGCCAAATAGCTAACTTTGCCTGAGCAAACAGAAAATTCAACAACACACATTTTTCTTTCTCCTTACTCGAATACCTGTATCCCATTATAAACATCCCAACAGCAAAAACCACCCCCAACCTCTCACACAGACATTCCAACAGAGACATTAATGGCATTAACCTGGTGCACACAGAAAACACATGAATCACAGTTTCTTTCATTTGACAGAAAGGACACCCCTGCCCAATTCCCGGATCAACCCGTGCCAACCAGCTGTTAGTGGCCAGGGCTCCATGAAGAACCCTCCACTGGAGGTCCCCTGACCTCTTTGGTACTGGGGGTTTGTAGAGCGCCCTCCATCTAAAACCCACCATACTCTCCTCCCCACATACCCCCTGCCACTGATGTGCCTTCACTCCTGTTAGGCTTCTAATGTTCCTAACCTTAACGCAGAGGTTGTAGAGGGCTTTACCTCCCACCCCCTCAAACTCCCCCAGGCTCGGAGTGTTAAAATCTAACAAGTCTCTGCCGTCACCTGCAGTGGCGGAAACATTGGTGGCCCCTCTCCCTTTGGCCTCTCAAACACCCCCCTTACCTGCTCAGACAGTGCCTCCTGGACCTCCTCCAGGAATCTCTCCAGCAGCCTAAGCGACGTTATTCCTGTTTGTTGAGCCAAGACCTCCGGGGTTTTCCACCCCTCCTCTCCCAGCATTCTCAGGTCACCTAGCCTTTGTACACCCCCTGCCATCAGTTGCCTCTGCAGGGCGGCAGACTGAACCGATCTCAAAGGGATGGCTGGGTTGTGGAAAATAGGCTCCTCCCACACCCACTGCCCAGGCTCCACACCCCCTTCTCGTGTGGGCCTTAATAGCTGCCAGGTCCTCAGCACCGCAGAGTAAAACTCTGAGAGACCTGCTGTACTCAGCCTCTCCAGCTTCATGAGGAACAGCTGCCGGTCCAACCCTAAACCGCCAGCTCTCCTCAGCAGCGCGCATGCTGGTTCCCTCCAGCCAACATCAGTATGGTACAACAGTCTCTGCACCGCCTTTAGCCGGAAGGCAGCCATCCTGCTCTCCAGTTCCACCAGGCCCTGTCCTCCTTCGTGGGCGGTCATGTACAACACTGCTGCCTTCAGCCAGTGATGTCCCGACCAAAGAAGTCCACCAGCTTGCGTTGCAGGTCTGCAAGCAGACCGGCGGGGGGGTTGAGGACAGCCAGTTTATGCCACAAGGAAGATGCCACCAGGTTGTTAATTATCAGCACCCTCCCTCTATATGACACTTGGGATAGGAGCCACCTCCACCTGGCCAGTCTTGACACCACTGCCTGTGACAGCCCCTCCCAGTTCTTCCTGACCCACCTCTCCGAGCCCAGGTACACCCCCAACACTTTAAGCCCTTCACAACCCCACTGCAAACCCCCTGGAAGCAGAGGAGGAGCCCTATCCCCCCATGCCCCACATAACAGAGCTTTGCTCTTTCCCCAGTTTACCTTAGCTGATGAAGCTCCCTCGTACACCTTCAGACTGGTCTCTAGTTCCTGCATATCTTGCCCATCCCTGACCATCACAGAAACATCATCTGCATATGCTGAGACTGCTATTCCTGTCACCACGCCCATGCCTGTCCAGCACACTCCCTGCAGTCTCCTGCGTAGCAGTCCTAAAAAAGGCTCAATGGCTAGTGTGTATAGCTGCCCAGATAGAGGGCATCCTTGTCTAATGCCCCGTCTCACCCAGACTGGCCTACTGAGCCCCCCTCCCACCTTAACCATACATGACGCCCCAGCATACAACAGCTTCACACAGGTCACAAAACTCTTCCCAAACCCAAACACAGACATCACATTAAACAGATACTCATGATCCACTCTATCAAAGGCCTTCTCTTGATCTAAAGAGACCAGTCCAAAGTTCACATTAGAACCTCTCGACAAGTCCAACATGTCCCTAATCAAGAACAAGTTGTCCGTGATTGAGCGTCCCGGTACACAGTATGTCTGGTCCTTGTGTATTATAGAGTCCAGATGGGACTTCAGTCTGTTAGAGAGGACCTTGGCAAAAATCTTGTAGTCCGCACAGAGTAATGCCACAGGCCTCCAGTTCTTAAGTTCACACAAGTCCCCTTTTTTGGGCAGGAGAGTCAGAGCCGCCCGACGGCAGCTCATCGGCAACTCTCCTACCCCGATGCATTCACGCAAGACGCAAAAGAAATCCTGTCCAATTATTCCCCAGAATTTTTTGTAAAACTCCACTGGGAGTCCATCGACCCCCGGTGCACGACCGGGGGACATCTGGGTTACGGCCTCTGCCAGTTCATGTGACAACAGAGGAATGTCCATTTCATCCCTCTGTGCCCGAGAGAGCTTAGGGAGTCCTGCGAACAAGACCTGAGCACACATAGGATCACACATTTCTGCCCTATACAATTCGGTATAAAACTCCACAGTCCGCTCCCGCATCTCCCCCACCACAGAGGTCACCCGCCCATCAGACAGCCGTAGACAATGCATACCCTTGGCTTCACTGCTCTGTCTTTCCAAACCAAAGAAGAAGGAGCTGGGAGCATCCATCTCCTTGAGCATGGAGAACCTAGCTCTTACAAGTGCTCCCTTTGCTTTAACCTGGAAAAAACTGCCCAGGTCCCTACGTAATTCGGCTAAATTAGCCTGGAGGCCTACATTGCCTTGCCCCACCATCTCTACCTCCATCTCACTAATACACCGCTCTAGTTCCCCCAATACTCTCTTAGCCTCTGATGATGAGAGAGCTGTGTACTGTTGACAGAAAAGCCGAATTTGCACTTTCCCCACATCCCACCATTGACTCAGAGACTCATACTCCTCTCTTCGCTGCCCCCACCTTTCCCAAAAAGTCTGGAAAACTGAGCAAAAAGTGGCATCTTGTAAGAGCTTTACATTGAACTTCCAATAAGATGCCTGCCGGGGCCCTGGTGAAATAGACAGCCGAGCCATGGTTATGTGATGGTCCGAAAACCCCACTGGGAGAATGGTAGCGCCCAGCAGCCTATTGCTCTGATTCCTAGATATGTAAAAACGATCAAGTCGGGCTGCACTCACCCTAGCCCCAAAAACCTTCACCCATGTATACTGTCTTGTGTTTGGATGTTTAGTTCTCCAAACATCCACTAGGTCAAACTGATTAATGATGTCCCCTAACACTCCCACTGACACTGAATGAGGCTCTTCCCCATTTCTGTCTTTTGTAAAATCCATTGTACAGTTCCAGTCACCTCCGATCACCAGCGTCTCCTCAGGCGCTACTTGTGAGAGTTCCTGTCTAAGACTCCCAAATAGAACCCCTCTTTCTCTCCCTGTGTTAGGCGCATACACATTTATAAAAACAAAACCCATGCTGTTAATTTCTGCTTTAACAACAAGCAACCTACCCTTACACACTTCCTTTGAGGAGCAAATTTTTACAGACAGACCCGGTGCAAAAAGGACTGCCACCCCTGCACTAAGATTTGTCCCATGGCTCAACACACTTGCCCCTTTCCACCAGAGCCCCCAATCAACTTCATTCACCACATCACTATGCGTCTCCTGCAGAAATAACACATGTACTTTTTTTTGTTTTACATATTCACCCAACACACTCCTCTTTC